>NC_039266.1:42942-118435 GCF_003368295.1 Carassius auratus
TGCTATTATTATTTGAACATTCTGCATTTCTTCATGCTAAGAAAAAAACCTTAACTGTAGTAAAATCATTGTAATGCATCACCTCCTGGCAGTAGTCACACATTGTATAATGATTAATTATAAAAAATATTTATTTTGTTTAGTGTCCTTAGTAATGAGGGATTTACATTTTATATGAGGGATTTAAAAAAATAATTAATTAATTTATTGAGCAAGGAAGCATATTTTTTTTTTTAAATAGATTAAAATAGAAAACAACTTTTTTTTTAAATTGTAACAATATTTCACAGTATTACTGTTTATAGTGTTCCTGTAGCTCAAGTGGTAGAGCATTGCGTTAGCAGCGCAAAAGGTTGTGGGTTTGATTCCCAGGGAACACACGTTAGGTAAAAACTGTTAGCCTTCATGCACAAAAGCATAAAAGCATCTGCTAAATGCATAAATTTAATTACATTTTATATTATAATAAATAAATGCAGCACTGGTGAGCATTGAAGTCTTCTTTTAAAAAATAAAAAAAACCTTAATAGCAACAAACTTTTGATTGGAAGTGTATATATAATTTTTTTATTTCTCATTGTAATTTCAGCCCCCTGCAGACAATGGCTCAAAAATCACCAGTTATGTTCTAGAATGGGATGAGGTATGTATCACCTCTCTAAATAAATGTGGTTATATCCTGTGTGTGCCATCTACTCGTACTATCCAGTAGATTTTTCTGTCTCTCTCATTTCCTCTCTATTATTTGCCTTCTTTCTTTGGCTGTGGTGTTTTTCCCCGTCTCCATGGCATGAGATGTTGGTCCTGTGGCGACTGAGGCTTTAACTCACTGTTCCGCTTTACGCCATAGTCTGTCTGCTTCAGTTATTTTGATTTACCCAAAGCTTTTCTGACTCATTAAGAGCTCATTAAAACTCCTCATCTGTGGCTGTGCGGCTCCAGAAGTGTCTGAAGATGCAGGCAGCCGTTCTTCCCCACCAAATCCATTCAGAATACCTCTGCATTTAACCTTAATTAAATACTGGCTCCTGTTGTTGTGACATTAGCACAGCTTCCAGCAGCAATTTTATTCTTGTTCTTGTTGTTCTTTTCATTTGAAAAACTGTGTGTTCTATCCTGCCACAGCGTGACTGTCGATGTCCCTTTCTCCTTGTTTTTGGATGTTTGTGTTGTTCTTGTCATCCTATTTGTCACTGAATGTCTCGCTTCATTCTTTCTTCTTTTTCAGGGGAAGAAAAACAGCATTTTCCGTGAATACTATGTTGGACACCAGCGACACTGCAAACTAATGAGGTTGTGCCCTGCTGTTGGCTACACGTTTCGAGTGGCAGCACTAAATGATATTGGCACCAGGTTAGTTTATTTGTCTGTTTCCTACAAAATGTTAAATTAAATTATAACCAGTAATACCCAGTGCTGGGAAGGTTACTTTGGAAATAGGTTACTGATTACAAGTTACCCTATTTAAAATGTAATAAGCAGTTTAACTATTACAATAACTTTATTAATGTAACTGATTACATTTGATTACTTTTTGGTTACTTTTCTACATGTCTAATGGATGTTTTCAGCTGTAAATCAGTTAATCAACTCTCAGACAGCTTGTGTTCGAAGGTTTTCAGCAGAAATGTGGATTTATATAATAGGCAGATTCAATCAAGAGAACCGAACAAGAGCATCAGAATAGCATAGATTTACTAAGAAGTCTTTTAAATTGCAGGAGGCATCATGCACATAAAAAAACAAAGCAACAAATTAATATTCTTCATCTAATCCTAGATTTTTACAGAAAACATTCAGATGTGACCCCTTTTAATCATACTTAAGTAACTGTCATTACAAAAAAAATTCTCTCAATAACTGTTATTTTGTACTACAATTACGTAAAGCCGTTACATGTATGTAGTTACTTCCCAACACTGATAATACCATATGTTAATTTAATTTAATTTAATTTAATTTTTATTGTATTTTATTTTGCTATTTATTTTATTTTATTTCATTATTTCATTTTTATTTTATTTTATTTTATTATTTTCTTTTTCTTATATTTTCTTTTTTATTTTATTTTATTATTTATTTTAACTCTTTGTTTTATGGTGACATAGTTACATATGTTTACTATAGTAATAACTGTAAAGTACGCATAATTACAAGCAACTAACCCTAAAACCAAACCCAGACCCTAACCCTACAGAAAATACATGTGGTTAATTTATACTACAAAGTACTTTTTGTGCTATTACAGTGTAACAGTTTCAACTTAAAAAATGTAACCTATTATTTTTTTTTTTTTTATTTTAGAAACATAATTCTGTTATTTTGGAACCTTAGTTGGATTACCACCAAAACAACATAGTAAATAAAAATAATATTTATTTTAGTTATACCATTTTAAGATAATGTACTAGCCATAGTACTTATTTTTGAGGTGTTGGTGAAATAATTGTGTTTTAAATTGTTTTATGATTTACTGCAAAAAAGTCAATATTTATAAATATAACCCAGCAGCCTATGTGCTTTTAGTTGTATGCAATTTAACAGAATTTTGGCCCTGTGGTGTCTCAGTGTTTAATGGTGCGGTAAATGAGAAAATTCTCCTCACTGCTCACTGTGAGTGCTGGGGGAGAAAGTCCAAACAATTTATAAAGTTTGTGCTTCTCTCACTCTTTGATGATACACAGATATGTCGTATAATCTATATAGAATGGGAAAGGATGAGATTTCTTAGTGTTATGAATATAATGTTTTTTTCTGCAGTGGATTCAGCACAGAAGTCCTCTTCTACACCACAGGAAGTCTCCCGCAGACGTCCTTACCTCCACGGCTGGTACAGGCAGGTCCGTCCTGGCTTACACTGGAGTGGACGCGACCAAACAGCTGCAGCACCGAGGAGGTGGTCACATACACCCTGGAGATGCAGGATGAGACCAAGGTGTTGAATTCTCTCCTATTGCTCCATCCCATAATTCCCCTGAGCCCTTGTGCAGGGGTTATTATGGCTTTCTGTTGTCATAATATCTATCAAACCTAGATGTTCTCAGTGTTGTACACTGGATGTCACGTCTCTTAGCTGTTTTCACTGGTTTCTAGTTAATTGCCCTTGCCCACAGTTGTCAGAGTAAATGGGCTCTTCTGGATCCATTACTAATGCCTGTTGTGTTTCACACCTCAGGCTGATGCACCATCCAAATATATTGAAGATATTTCATCCACATTATTTTTCATCTTGCTCACTGAGTAATTGTATGTGTGTGTACATACAGTATATATGTGCATATGTGTATATGTATACGTGTGTGTGTGTGTGTGTGTGTATATATATATATATATATATATATATATATATATATATATATATATATATATATATATGTGTATGTGTGTGTGTGTGTGTGTGTGTGTAGGTATGTATGTGTATGTAAATATATGTATACATGTCCATATTATGTTTATTTTAATATGTTTTATATAGCAGATTTTTGTTATTATGTCATAATATAATTTTTATACATTTTCCCACTTTAAAATCATGCAACATTGTCAACTTTCTATTTTGCATCTGCAATGGGGCACATTACTGAGTGTAAAATGGTATTAATAAGAAAAATTAGGACTCTTAATCATTAATCTTAAACTTAATTGTATTCTTCTTCTGTAGTTCAATCTTGATTGCTAGATCGTAGCAAAAGTATTGAAAAATAAGAAGCTTTGCTGATGTCAACCAACAAAAAAAGTTGTTTCAGAGGTGGAGCAAATTCAAGTTTAGGACTGGACTAGCATTTGTCCAAACAATTGCGTATTATTCTTTTTGATTTTCGCTTGGGGCACAGAACTGACCCGATTCCTCACTTAGATCCATTTGTCAGCCTCAGTGAAGTATTTACAAGTGCAAGACAATGATGTAGACAGCCTCTAAAGCAAAACTGGGAGGGAGTAAATGTTCCATCCTTCACTTCCTGACACCTAATGGACGATGTGTTTTTGGCAGGGACTGGACTTCCAGGCAGTTTACAGCGGTTTGGAGCTGAACCGTAAGGTGGAGTCCCTAAGAAGGAACACACAGTACAAATTCAGGGTGAGTGAAGCTCAGATTCAAAATGTTAATGTTCCTACAGCCCATACCCAAAAGCCTAAGGATTTTATTTATTATATTTATGCATTATTTTGATTCACAGTTGCTGCTTTCTTTCATTCTCATACACAAACAAGCCATCTGTACTAGTGATTAACTAGAGCTCTGGAAAAGCACGTGTTCCCAAAGCACCTTTGCTTTTTTTTCATTTCCTTCTTCTCTAATAAGGCAATTAGCGATAATCTAATGAACTTCAGTTTCTCTGCCAACCTGAAGCTGTTTCTCAGATCCAGCAGTTGTTGGGGGAAGGTGACTTGATTTCCCATGGTGGTGTGTGTTAAAGGCTTTTAGTCTAATCTGAGTAAGCCGGGAACACTGCGTTAGCATTATCAGGGGAGAAAGACGCTTCTGAGAAGACTTGAATGTCGCTCTCTGTGATGCTGCAGGTGATTGGGAAAATCATCATGAGAAAAAAACTATTATTTTTTTTACTTCTAGTTAATTAATCACACTGGAAAAGGAAAAAGAAAGAAAAGCATTTGATTGTAGAATACAGTATTGCATGCAGTAATATTTTTGTTTTGTTTTTAAAGAAAATTATAAATATATGGGTACAATACTGCAGAAGTAGTTGCATGGTAGAATGGTCTTCTGACATCTCTCTTAACTGTCGCCTTCTACAGCTCATCACTTGTAGTGGAGAGTGTTGCAGTGCTCCAAGCTCTTTGTTCCTGTGTAAGACGACCCCAGACAGACCCGGACCCCCTGTGAATCCTGCAGTAAACACTGTCACATATCACAGCTTCTGTGTGACGTGGGGTAGGGAAATCTTAAGGCAGCATTTTACGTTTCAAAAAGTCCATCATATTCTAATCTTTACAGTTTTTTGTTTTGTTTTTTTTTACATCTAAATCAGAACCTCCACAGGATGATGGTGGATCCGGGGACTTGACGTATGTCTTGGAGATATCAGAAGGGGATTTAGAAGGTGTTTATTTGCTTTTATTTGATTACAAATGGGTAAATCTGACTAGAACATGTCCAGATCAGATTTCACCCCGAAAAGTAATTAAGTGGTGGGGGAAAGTATTTTGTAGAAATATTCTAGGACCATTATTATTTATAAATTATTATTATTTTTGTGTGGTCACATACCAAAACAAAACACGACGATGTACAAATAGTTTGCAAAAAAAAAAAAAAAGACTTTTATATTTTTTATTTTCCATTTTAATGTTTTCTTTTCTTTATGGTTATGACAACATTAGGGGGAAATGTGCTTAATTATAATGAAAATAATGCATAAATGATCAACATTATGTAAGAATCTCTTATGCTCAAAAGGCTGCATTTATTTAATAAAAAACACATTCAAAAATAGTAATATTGTGAAATATTATTACAGTTTAAAATATCTATTTTCTATTTTAATGTTGGAAAATGCCATTTATTCATGTGATGGCAAAACTGAATTTTCTTCATCCATTACTAGTCTTTAGTGTCACATGATCTGATATACTGATTTTCTGCTCAAGAAGCATTTATTTTTCATTTTAAAATCCGTTATACTGCTTACTAATTTTGTCGAAACTGGTAGAAAGCCAAAAAAACAGCATTTGTTTGAATTATAATTTTATGTGGCAATATAGATGTCTTTAATGTCAGTTCGTCTGTGTCTGTGTTCAGAGAGGCAGTGGACAACTCTCTATAGAGGACCAGAGAGGAAACATCTGTGTGAGGATCGAAAACCAGCAACAAGCTACTCTCTGAGACTCAGCTGTGTGAATGTGGGCGGCCAAAGCCAGGTAGAAGAACTTTCCATGTTCATTTACTGATTCTCAAGCTGATTCATGTAATGAAGTCTCAGTGTACGTGTTGTGTTTACTCAATGCAGTGCTCAGATGACTTGACGGTGTGCACTCATATCCCGCCCCCTGGCCGCTGTCAACCCCCAAGAACCGTGGGTAATGTCAAACACAAAGAGATGACCTTGCAGTGGGGTGAGGCTGTTATTTTTCTTTATACCCTTTTATTCTCTTTTGTCTCTTAGAGAGAACTGGTTGTCTAAAAATGTGGCACAAGATTCTTGATTTATTTATCGACTGACATTTATGACCTTTCTGTTCAACAAATCACTCAATTGGAAGTGCAGTTCAAAGGAAGCTGAAAGACACTTGTCTGCTTTTAGATTTTTTTATGTTTGGTACAAGCTCAACAGGTGAAGTATTCAAAGGATTTATAGTTATGGAACTCTACTGAAGTCTAAAGTTCAGTTTACCCAGAATGCACCTGGACCAACTAAAAGCTTTGCACCTTCATTTTTTTGAGCCGTCCATGCATTACATCACCCTGTTTAGTGTGTGGGTTTGTTGTGTGCATGTGTTTGAGGGACCCAGAGGTAAAATGCACTTGTTTGTTAGCGATTATAATCCTGACTCACTGTTGTTGAGTGAAGGTGGGCTCATTTAAGAGGCTGAATCCGGTCTATAAATAACTGTGAAATAGCAGTGCTGATTTCAGCCGTCCACGCTTTACTCTCAGAGGTTTGTGCCACTCGGACAGCGGGCGTGAGCTTCCCTGCATGTTCTCCATCACTGCAATTGATCGGTTCCTTCCTGAAGCCAGTTAGTCGCAGGGTTGTAGAGAGGACTGAGAATGTGTTTTGGTTTGGAGAGGTCGGTGGCAGATGGATGTCTTCTGAGGTCATCCTAAAATCTTTGTCTGGGGAGCAAGAGCGTGACTGCGACAGGAGAAGTGCATTGTGGATTCTCACCGACAGTGCTGTTGCAACAGTGGCTCTGTTTTGCTAAATAGGCTTTTTGGAAATAATTAATAAAATGCTTCGTTTCAGCTCACATCCCTTGTCAATTTTTTTAAGAAGTATTATTATGACCCATTTTTATATTTATATATAATTTAACTGTTATACAATTTAAATAATAATAATTATTATTATTGCAAAATAAGTTTTAGTAATTAATCATAATAATAATTCGTAAAATTATTATTATCCTCTTGCTAACTCACCTCCTAGATCACAACTGTTTGAATGAAGAATAATAATAATTATTATTAATATTACACATACCCCTCTCTTAACTCACCTCCCTATGGAACCATGTTTCTAACAATTTAGACTTTTCATCTCACAAATGTTAAAAAATTTGATAAAACGTTGCAATTACATTTGTTCCGAGGTGGAAACAAGCACCAGAATTGCGAGATGTAAACTCAGAATTCATAGGAAAAAAGTTACAATTGGCACTCAGGATGTGTGAAACAGTCCTAATTGTGTGATCGTGTATACTGGACTGGAGTTGTGGATTATGCTTTGACTTTTTCACTTTTAAATGATTGCTTATTGTTCCATCTCCGTCTCTGTTTCTCCCATTTACCCATCATTCTTTGTTTCTCCAGATGGTCCTTTGTGTGGTGAAGAGAGTGAAAATGTGGAGTTTAGCTTGGAAATGTGTGCAATGGAGGAGGGTTCGGAGCCAATGGAGGTGTACCGTGGATGCAAAGCAGAGTGCACTGTGGGTAATTTGCTCCCTGGCACCACCTACAGGTTCCAAGTTCGTGCAGCCAACAGTGTTGGGGTAAGCAACCCTGCATGCATGATCCAGCTATTTATACATGATCTGGCTCTTTAATATATGAAACACAGAACAAACTACTTGAAATCCAATTAATTAAAAAAAAAAAAGTTTGAATAAAATCTCAAGCAGTGTTAATTTTGACACGAAATTTTAATTTAGTTTTAGTCTTAGTCTTTTGACTATAATTCTTTTTAGTTTTAGTCAGGTTTTAGTCATCTGATTTGTTTTAATTTTAGTCTTATTTTAGTCGACTAAAATTGCTTGGTATTTTAGTCAACTAAAATAAGACTAAAATCAATAACAGATTTACTAGACAATTTTTTACAGCTGGTATAGGAAACAAACTTAACCAAAATATATAAAACACAAATTCAACTTTATTTCAACACAACTGTGTCTTTATTTCGATTCAGAAGCTTTTATGCAGCAACAAACACTGTCATGATAATGTAAACAATAACTAGCTGCCAATTGACCATCAATAAAAGAAAAATAACGTTAGGTCCAGGACCTTAAAGCTTACAGCTGAGCTGAACAATAAGTGCATACATTTAAAGTAAATATTTAATAAGTTGGCAGCTAGGTGGATAAAAAAGTAACAAGATTTTATAAGGTATTCATTTGTCTAGCAATATTGTATGTTTTAAATACTACAATATTGCTAGATTTGTATGTATAATGATAGGATGTGAACATTCATGTTTCACATGACTAATATATAAATATTTGTGATATTGTCAACAAGTAGAACATTATAAAATATACTTAACATTAGTATTAATCAAATGCATTTATCATGATATTACGTATTAGTATTGTGCTCTCATCTAATTTGAAGAAGGGGCTATTTTACAGTACTTTTCAGTTCGTAATATTTAATGCTACAACATCTACGCACTGCACTATTCCAATTTTGCTTAGCTCAATAAACAAAAGAACATCGTTGTGAAATTACATTTGAGAAAATGTCCGGGTGGCTCGTCTGTAAATGTCTTTTCAAATTGGTTGTGTTCTTGCCACGAATGAGCGCTCTGCGTGCTTTGCGCTTTGTTTTGTTTTGTTCGTCGTCAAACGTGAAGTGAGCTGTGGACATTTTGTCGCTCTTTTAGACATCACCTCTTCGAATGCCGTCTTCCCGGGAGCTCATTTAAAAACTGAAAACCTTCGCTTCACGTCTCAATAAGTCAGGCTCTGATTGGTTCTCTTCTCTCATGCAGTCTGTTCTGTTTTGCCGGTTCTTTTGCTCATTCCTCGCATCTCTCCCGTCTGCTGATTTGATTTTCGTCACAGTCTATTTTCGTCTCGTCCTTTATTCGTTGACGATAATGTCAATCAATTTAGTCATAGTTTTAGTCTCCATCAGTGCCTTCTATTTTAGTTTTCGTTTCGTTTTCGTCTGCAAAAATATATTCGTTACGAAAATAATGACGAAAATATTTAGTCAACGAAATTAACACTGATCTCAAGCCAAAATTCGAATTACATTTAAACGTATTGTTTTTTGATTTTAGTTTTTTTTCCTGTTCATTTTACAACAAACTAAGCGACAGTTTAGTGTCATTATCATTAACAAAATCTATTAAAATTGTTAATGGCTAATTGAAAAATAAAATAAACATTTTAAATTTTCCTTTTTTTTACTGTAAATACTTGGCAACTAAATGAAATAAAATAAGTGTATGTTACTAAATTACTAAAACTGAAATAAAAATAGTTTTATGGAAAATATATATTTTTTAAAATGACGGAAGCACATAACTAAAAATAAAAGCTAATGTGGAATATTAATAAATTAGTTCTATCAAACGATTAATCGCGATTAATCGCATCCAAAAAAAGTTTGTTTACATAACATATGTGTGTGTACTGTGTATATTTATTATGTATATATAAATACACACTCATACACTATACACTATTTTGAAAAATGTACATGTATTTACATGTATATATTTATATAATTTATATTATATATAAATATATTTAATATAAAAATGTAACATATTTTGTCTTAAATATATACATGCATGTGTGTGTATTTATATATACATAATAAATATACACAGTAAATTATATTATGTGTACAAAAACTTATTTTAGATGCAATTAATCGCAATTAATCATTTGACAGCACTATTATAAATACTATAGTATATACATAATAATTACAGAAAAGGTTTAATTTTTGCTTTTGAAATCATACAAAAAAATACCGTTTCATTGCCCTTAGGAAATATTTTAGACTTATATTTTATTTATATATTTTTTTTTTTATTTATAATATTTTTGTTTTAAGTGTACTCTAAATTAAATGCTAATTCATTATACCAATCCAAAAGCAAAAAAAAAAAGTCAATTCAGGTGGTTTAATTTCACCAATTAATATTCTGTGTTCCATATAAATTGTATATATTTTAGTGAAGGGAAAGCAGTGAGTCTAACAGCTATAATATTGTCCCCCTCAGATAGAAATACAGCACTACAGTTGTTTTTCCCACTCTTACATGAAATCCAAGTTAAATCCACGTAACATTTACATTTACATTTACATTTAATCATTTAGCTGACGCTTTTATCCAAAGCGACTTACAATTGCTATATATGTCAGAGGTCGCACGCCTCTGGAGCAACTAGGGGGTTAAGTATCTTGCTCAGGGACACATTGGTGTGTCACAGTGGATTCGAACCCGGGTCTCCCACACCACAGACGTGTGTCTTATCCACTGCGCTAACACCACCCCCTAACAAACCCTCTACTTTGCCTCAGGGCGATAAAGGGACCTGCTGTCTTCCTCGGCAAGGATATTAAGAAGCTAATTCAGCCATCACCAGAGATGGATGCCTAACACAGTGTAGCACTTTGGGTTTACCTGCCACAGAAAAAACAGATTTCCCTCCTGATGGTCAAACCCTGGCCGTTCATTCCCTTTGAGACAGCTCAGAAAGCCCTAAATCTCAGCCGGTTTCTCTCTCTCCTGTTTTCCAGTACGGACCGTACTCCGAATCAGTGGAAATAAGCACGGCCGCTGGCCCCCCAGGCCAATGCCGTCCACCTGCCATCAATGTGACGTCACACACCTGTGCAGATGTGACCTGGGAGGTGAGTCCGCGTGAGGCATTCACACAGTATACAGGCAGTAAATTATGAATCATGCTGTTATCTGATGAAATTGTCAGCGATTTTCTGCTGCATTGGGAGAGTAGTCAATTTGCAGACGCAAACACTGGCTTTGGGACTCATAGAAAGACACAATTACTAGAATAGACCCTCAGCACAGCTACAGAAACTCCATTAATGAAAATACAGCATATTTCTTTCATCGATCATCTAGAAAATGCCAAAGACCCATTCTCTGCAGTGAAGGTGTCAGACTGTGTCCACGCAAAACCTTTTCTTCTCCAATTGCTCCTTCAGTCCCTTCTTCTCAATAGGTGACAAATGGCCTCCTGTGTTTTATCCACAATGTGATTTTAATCATTGATGTCTCCTGAATGTCAAATATCAAGACTTCAATGATTTGCATTCTGTTTTGAGAGCTTGTTTCATTTATTAGCAGTGCGTATGATGTGTTAGCTCTCTTGTGTTTGTCCTGATGAAACCGTGTCAGGCAGATAATTGGTCACGTACTGCTGGGAATATGCGTTTTTTGCTCTTGTTTCCTGGAGCTTAACGCTTTCTCTGATCTCAATCCCCAGAACAAAGAGAGCTCTGGGATAGACATTTCTGAGTACCGGCTGGACTGGGGACATGATTTGGACTCTCTTGAACTGGTCTACAGTGGAACGGAAACCTACTTCCAAATCTCCAACCTGGAGGCATCTACGGACTACTGCTGCAGGCTACAGGTAATTCATAATGTGTCCAAAATCACACACTTCTTCAAATATAATACATTGTTATAAATGAGTTATACATTTATTTTGTGTCATTTATTGGTTTTTCTACAAATTGATCTTTTACCAAGACAAAAGCCTAGTTTGTTTAGTTCATATATTTTTTCAGATTCTTTGTTGAATTATTATCCACTTCAAGATATTTAAATCTATGGAACAGAGCTATTAAATAAGCTTCGTCTTGTAGCTATAATTTATAGTGCTTGATTATTTTTTTTATTATGTTAATTTAACTTAAATGATCATATTCATTTTTAAGGATTATAATAAAATAAGTGCAATGTGGGAATTGTATAGATTTAATGTCAACACGTGCGATATTCACAAAATTGCTGAATTTAAATGAATTGCAAAATTATTTCTTAAAAAAAAAAAAACATTTAATTTACCCCCACCCCCCAAAGTAAATTTTTCTATTTTCGAAAAAAGTCAGTAAATAATATATAAACAACATTATATATATAATTCAGTTTACCCCTGAGCGTTTGCTTGAACAGTTTAGTTTTTGATAAATTAGTAATTTACAGTAAAATGAGTTAAATTATATATGAGAATAAATTAGCATTCTAATTTCCAAGTTAAGGAAACACATTAGTTGCTGAAAGTAATTTAGCTCATATAATTGCTTTGAGCATAATCACATTGAAATGCATGCATTACCGGCAGCTTGCGTTTTAATTAAACAAAAAGAGTGTAAAACCTTAATCACACAGTGTGTGATTTACAATGAATTTATAAGAATAAAGTATTATATGAAACACAGCCTTGCATGCATTGGTATGCATATTATCATTGTCTTTTTGCAAACTGGTTTTAATGCACAAAAAATAAACCTGCAGATTGTGCAGAGCAGACATTATAAGCACTGTAGCAGAAACATGTCTGGAAATGTTCTGACCTTTGGAAGCTCCTCTTCACATTTAAGTGGCTTTGATTCGCTGTGTCTGTTATGAACTAAAGGCAAAACAATCTATCAGCAGCCGAATGAAGAGAAGTCATTTCTCATTGCACTCGCCAAAATGCTCAGTGTGAAACATCAACTTATTATTAGAGGGATAGATGACCCGAAAGGGAAAAATCTGTCATCACCTTGCACAAAAAAAAAATATCCTGACGAATGTTGGTAACCAAACAGATGACAGATGCTGCTTAATTCCACAACATGAAGACAATACTGTGGAAGTCAATGGCTACCATCAAGTTTGTATTTATTTATTTCTGTATTTAAACCGTAACATGTTTATTCTTTTGTTTGTATCCGGTTCACAGGCGGTGAACCAGGCAGGGGCGGGCCCCTACAGTGATCTGGTGACGTGTCGGACCCCTGCGGCGGCCCCTGATGTTGTATCCGGATTCTGTCTTGTTGACCACCCTCTGAACCCAACAGAGAGTGACCCCTTTTCCCACTCCACCTGTCTGGCCCTCACCTGGGACGAGCCTCGCTGTAATGGAGCAGAAATGACCTCCTACAGCATCTCAGTGGGCGATGACAGCATCATCACCGTGGGAAATGTAACCTGTCACATTATCAGGGACCTGCTGCCGGACAGCGAGTACAGGTGAGTCCAGATGTTTTTTAACACTCTATATCTCTCTTTCTACCACCGTGCATCATCAGCTCTTCGGCTGAGGTCAATGTTTGTGCATTAGTGATGACCGGGGACTTATTTTCCCATGGTCCCTGTAATATACAGATGAGTGCTGGTGAATCTCGAGCAGCGCCCTGAGTGAGTGTGTCAGTGCTATTAGCTCTGCAAATGGACTCCACTTACATCTGGCTCAAGATGTTTTTAGCAAAATGGTGCTTTCTGGGTAGATTCAAGAGTATTTATGTAACTTTGCTGTTAGCGGGGGTATTTTTTTTAAAACAAGGTATACTTTTGCAGGGTTTCTGTGAGTAGGGCTGTCAAACGATTAATCGTCACTGATCGCATCTATTATGTGTTTACATAATATATGTGTGTGCTGTGTATATTTATGTATATATAAATACAAACACATGCATGTATATATAAAAAAAATGTATTTTGTACACACAAACATATTTTGGATGCAATTAATCGCGATTAATCGTTTGACACGCATATTGTGTAAATACAAACTTTTATTTTGGATGGATTTAGTAGCTCACAATTAATCATTTGACAGCCCTATCTGTGAATCTTAAAATATCTCAAGTCTTAATTCACCTAGTTATGAAATTAAGGCCTTTAAAATTATTATTTTTTAATGTTCATAAAATAGTTTTAAAAGTCTTAAACTTATTCTCATAAAACTGTAATAACCTACAAAACACTTAAAAAAATATGTAATATTCATATTTACATATTGTACTAAAGTGCAATACCCCTTAAGTAAATATGGATTTATATTAAAAGGAGGAGCTTATTAGAACATTTTGCATGAGAGAGGGACTCTTTTATTTGGTCTGCTTGCTGAGTTTCGAGAAACAAGTCTGTTAAATGTTATGAAAGTGAAATGAAAATGTTATATTATAAAAGACTGTAATTTGTGATGAATAACAACATTAAATGGATCTCTCCATTGAGGTAATGGACAATAAAACACATCTACAATTAATATGCCAAATGCAAATGCACTCATAATTATCATAAGAACGCATAATGTCTCTAATGGAACTAGAGGTTTCAATATCTTTCTTGAGCTGTCCAAAAAATAATAGGTTCCAGTTCACCTTAATGACCCAATGTTACCAAAATCTATTTGGACACCTGTGTGAATATTAAAGTGTTAAGTAACTAAATATCAAGCCTCTGAAAAGGAATAATGCTCAACCTTTTTTTTTTTTTTTTTATTGTTACAAGTGTCAAGGTGATTTTTATTGGATGCATGAATTAATTTGTCCTCAAGTTCTCACACGGTGTCCTACTAGTATCACATTAGTTAGAAACATGATCACAAGCACAAAGTGTTCTAATAATTTTGCCTTTGTAAACAGTCTATCTATATCTATTTATTTGTAATTATAAATACTAACAAACTTCTTCTTTTTTACTTTTTTTTTTAAGTGAGGCTTAGGCTCTATTTCTTTAAAGAAAAATGCTGTGCTGTTCAACTTTCTATTTATAAAAAATAATTCAACATATAATAATAAGAAATATTTGAGCATATTAAAATGATTGCTGATGGATCATGTGACACTGGAGACTAGAGTAATGCCAGCTTTGCATCAAAAATAAATTAAATAAAAAAAATTAAAATGATTTCTGATGGATCATGTGACACTGGAGACTAGAGTAATGCCAGCTTTGCATCAAAAATAAATTAAATAAAAAAAATACAAACAGTTATTTAGCATTTTAATAATACCTGTATTTCACGATATACATTTTGTACTATATTTTAGATTAAATGAACATAAGAGACACCATCTTAACTCTCTATTTCCCCTTGATTTTTAAGGGTTGTGTATCATTCAGATACTTCTGTGTTCCTCCATGTTTTTCTAAATTCATTCAGTGTTTCCAGAGAACCATACCCTTTAAAAATATTTGTTCCCAAACTTTTATTTTAGTCATTAAATGCTTTCAAACATGAGTTTTAAACATCGTGTAGGACTTTTTAATAGAAACCAAAAAAAAACTTCAACTTTTTGTAAATAAGCTTTTACAGAAATTCCATTAAGACCACAAGTAGTCCTCATGGTCTCATGATCTGCGCACAAGATCTGCTGCTTCCATTAGTCCCAGAATGTAGTATCTTAGGATGGACTCTTGCAAACAACTTTTCTACTCAACTTTTTTACTCATAAAGACATTCATCTTGTTTTGTCTTCGGGCAAAGCTGCAGGAACTAGTTTGATCATTCTGCTTCAGCTGTAGTCTCATGATGTTGATGGATGGAGCTTCATTTTTTTGTGTGAACGTTTCTCTTGAAGAGTGCAATGATTAATTACTAACAACGATTTTCCTTATAATAGTTTGTAGAAACATTCAGGTGAAGAGAGATCATTTGAAAAGAATCAAGAAGTTGAAGTTACTAAGGACTGAACACGACTGACAGTTTGTTTAAACACTCTATTTTCTCTTTTTCTCAGCCTGCAGATAAGAGCAGAAAATGAAATGGGCCCCGGGCCCTTCAGTCAGACTCTGACGGTGAGGACCAGACCTCTTCCTCCATCTCCTCCGCGGCTGGAGTGTGCAGCGGTCGGACCTCAGAGTCTCAAACTACGCTGGGGTTTCAGCAGCCGAAGTCAACTCACAGACGACACGACCTACGTCCTGCAGATGGAGGACAGGAACCAGAGGTTAGCACTGATAGAGATATGTGCAAAACTACAACTAGTTGAGAGGTTGTCTGAATGACTCATTTGTTGTTGTTTTTTAAAGATGTTTTATATAGTTAGGCTAATTTAGAGGCATTTTAAGTTTTTAAAACAAATGTTTATTTCCAAATACAAATTGCATTGGATTGGATGTTTCCAATGAAATTGCTATGTACTCACCATCAAAAGCTTGGTAAAAGGACTCAAATGGTGTAAGTGTTCTTCTGGTCTTCTTGGCATATACATTTTATTCGTAGTGAAGCATGTGTGCGTGCGTGTGTGTGTGTGTGTGCATGCGTATGTGCATGTGTGTGTGTGTGTATGCATGCACTTTCCTCTCCTTAGTTTGTCCCTCATGCACCCGTAGGGCAGGTTCTTTTCTCTGATGTAAGCAGATAATCTGAAAAGCACATTTTGTGTTTGTGGTCCATTAAGGTGGAGTCGACTAATGAAAAGACTTGATCTCAAAGCGCTGTTGGGAATTAGATTAGGAGACTCAGGGTTATCAAGACCACCTGCCTTAATGCTTTCTCAGAGTCGCTCGTCACTGACCCACCAATGGCTCATTTAGAAGCAAATGAAGGCCTGTGTTCTCCCCGGTTTAGAGCTTTCAGCCTCAGTTCCACTTCTGAAAAATTCAAACCATATAAACCGTAAAGTCTGGACTCTTGAATGGAGTTAATGAAGGCATGCTTCTGCCTCGCATTCTTTCCTGCCTTGATGCTATTTAATAAAATTACGTGACAGGAACAATGATCTCAAGCAATCATCCAGTTTTTATTTCCTTTGCACTCAAGTTCTTAAAAAGAAATGCTAGGCTGTAAAAGAAATTAATAATTAATAAATTATACTTAATTCATTTGTGTGCATGTTTGTAACAAGCTTTCACCATCTTTTTAGGTTTGTGGTGGTTTACCGAGGTCCAAGCCACACTTTTAAGCTGCAGAGACTGAGCGAATCAAGCCGGTACCGTTTCCGGATCCAGGCGGTGAGCGAAGCAGGCGAGGGGCCGTTTTCTGAGACGTACACCTTCTGCACCACCAAATCTCTGCCACAGACACTGAAAGGTACCGCATTTATTTATACTCACACTTGTACAGGAACAAAAATTTGGGATTACTATTACTCCTTTTTCCCTCTTTGTTCTTTTTTTTTTTTTTTTTTTTTTTTGAAAAAAAAAATGTATATTTTTATTCTACAAGGATGCAATAATTGGATCAGAAATAATAGTAAAGGCATTTATAATGTTAAGAAGTATTCATATTTTAAATAAATTAATCGAAAAATCTTTAAACAAGTGATGTCATGATGTCCTCAAAAATATAAAGCAGCAAACACTCATAATAAGAAATGCTTCTTAAGCAGCAGATTAGAATGATTTCTGAAAGATCATGTGACACTGAAGACTGGAGCAAAGATGCTGGAAATTCAGTGTTGCCATGAAATGAATATATACATTTTTAAATATATTAAACCATTATTTTATATTTTAATACTGTTTTTATTGTATTTTTTTGTAATCAATAAATGCAAAATAATATAGTATAAAGAGTAAGAAAAAAATGATCTTTTTTTGTGTATGCTCTCAGCCCCAAGAGTTATTCAGCTAGAGGGAAATGCCTGTGAGGTCACATGGGAGAGTATTCCACCAATGAGAGGAGACCGAATCAGCTATGTGCTACAGATGCTTGGAGGCAGAGATGCTGATTATAAACAGGTAAGATCCCAATTCCTCATTATACCTCCTTTGACTTTTACTTCGACTTTAAAACGACTGTTCCACTCAAATTGTTTCCAAGAACTTTGTCTTCTTGGAGCTGTTTAAGAATGATGTGTTTTTTTTACTTCGTTTCACAGAAGAAGTACCATGTTAGATTCACACATGGCCAGAGTCACAGCAGAAGTGCTGCTGATGAATAGAATTCATTCTGAACAGGAAATGGAAAACGGGCTTAAAGCTATTTGCAACATTTGCTCTCCGTTCCATTTTAACTCGTCACAATAAGCATTTGAATGAAATTGAGTGCTTCCGAACACACAGTCCCACAGGAATCATTAAATTGTGCTGTGGGGTTGGAAAGAGACACAGAAAGTCATTATCACGATTAGGTTCCATTCAGGTGTGCAGTAGCTTATTGTTTTGAAATCATTTCTGGTACACCACTTCCATGGTGCGATAAATTGAATGGAAGTTCCCAAAATTTGAAATTATGTGTGAATTTGTTTATTCATCAAAATGAGAAAACGCTCCTTTCCCAATCACATCAGCCATCCCTTTTTTCATGAATATCATTTGGTGACCCTCAAAAACATAAAAAAGTTATATTCCACCCCAAAATCAAAAGAAAAATGTTATGTATATGAAGTATTTTTTAAGTATTTTGTGATAATTGTGATTATTTAATGGCAATTTGTCACAAAATAAACACCCATAAATAATAATGTAAAAACAAAAACAAAACCTTTGTACTGTAATAAAAATGTTAAAATTCTAGATGAAGACCACATGAAGACGTAAACATAATATTTCTGTTTCAATCACTGGGTTTTTTTCTTGATTTCTACAGTATTTATGTGTTTACACACTGGCTAGCTCCGCCCATCACAAAATCTCATTGGTCCAAATCCTCGCTCAATTTAACTGTGCATGAAATATTAAATACATTAGATATTAAACATTTCTTTTAATTCACCCTTACAGTCATTAATTTATTCTACTAAATCCATCCTCACTAATTCCTTGCTGGTGCTTTATTAATTGAAAAACAAAAATCCCTGTTAATGAAGGAGTGGAGTTCCCCATGGCTCTATATTAGCCTAATTAACAATTTTACTGTGCAGCCATTTCCCCGTTTATGCAAATACCACTAGAAGGTGATTAGAATTAACTTCCATTATTTATTCTTTTTTTCTGTTATTAGTGCTTGAGTAGCAGTATTCGAGATTATGTCAATATTTTCATTGCATTTAACTGGAATTAATACAAAAACTAATTATACACACATAATTGGTCTGTCATTGCAATAATATCAAGACTTCACCAAAATTGAGCCACCCGTGGTTGAGAGGCTTAAAAACCTCTTGTGTTGCCATGGGGACATAAACTGTGGTCCTTTTGAGAGCTGCATGTGACCGGTGGAACAAAGTCTCCCCAATATGTTTATCTTCAACAATGTTTACTGGTTATAAAAGCCCATATAAACAAGCTGTTTTTATTTTTCATTTGCTCAGGGGTCTTTTTTTTCTGTGCATGTTCCCAAAAATGGCTTATGCTTTTAGGTCAACTGCCATTGTCATATTTACTTAGTTTTGGCAGTTAAAGACGAAATAATTTGTTTCGGTTGATTTGTGAAGCACTGGCCATTACTGCAGTGAACTAAATATTAAGTCATGTTCTTATGGTTATTAATGCAGTGTTCTGTTTCATGCAGACATCCTTGCGAAAGGCACATTAATTCCCAATGGTTTTTGTTTTTTTCTAATCTTCCGGCTTCTTTCATTTCTCGCTTCATTTTTCTTGAGCTTGAAAGAGTCTGCCATAATGTTTTTTTTATTTTTTTTACACTACAGAGAAAACAGGTTTGTATTTCAAGCGAGTAAGAACATTTATGTAACTCTGTCATCATCAGTGTTTTATGAGCAAACCGAAGTACAGCCCTACAGTAGCATTCTTTTATTATACTATATTGATCCTGGCGGTGTTGCCACACTCCAGATGAAAGGATTACGGTGACTTGTTGAGATTCTCTTTGAGGAGACTGAAGACCTTTATTAGTCAAGCTCTGAAGATTCGTCTTTTGTAATATGTGGGTCAGAGATGGAGTGCAAAAGATTGTTTGGCCTTTTTTTTGGCGTCTTGGATGTTTTTGCTTTGATGACCAGTGAATCTAAAATCTAGCAGTGTCCTATGGTTCTTTTTTTTATTTTTATTATTTGTTCATTTACAGTACTGTAGCCACCTTAATCGGTATATTTATTTTATTTATTTTTTTCATTATTAGGGAAAGAATATAATTTTGCATTATTGACAGAGCTCCTTTCTTATTCTTTCATTCCTTCCTTTTTTTGTAATTAATAAATTTATTTGTTTATTTGGAATGGATTTTATTATTTGCATCTGTACATTTGCATTTATTTTGTAATACTTAATATTTATGCATTAATAATAATAATAATAATAATAATAATAATAATAATATAAAGATTATTTTCTATATTCCATCTCAGTCATGCTGTTGTTATATAAATAATGATAATAATAAGAGTTTGATTCCCCGGGAACACATGATAGGTAAAAATTGATAGCCAGAATGTACTGTAATTCGCTTTGGATAAAAGCGTCTGCTAAATGCATAAATTAATTAGTTAATTTATTTACTATTTCTAGTTAATATGGATGTAACGATGCATGATTTCGATTTCACGATTCGATTCACAATTTATTTATTTAAAAAAAAAAAAGAGATTTAAGACAAATTATAAATTAAATGTGTCCTTTTATTATCGCTTGGACAAAATGCTGTACGTTTCTTTGTGAAACAGAAATATAATGCTATAATAATATACTAATATAGCACTTACATATTATTGCTCTTTTATTGGTTTTGATTGCTTCTATTTGGATAAAAGTGACTGCTAAATAACAAAATTTGAATATAATGTGAATGTAAATAACAAAACTAAATAGAATTTTTAAAACAAGCTCCAAATCAAATAAGTACCACAAATAAATATCTTCACTGCATTTTAATCATGATCCAAATAAAGATGCTGCATAGATGCAACATGAGCCATTTTAAATCTAAATTATATTGTATAATTTCGAAATTTGAAGCAAAAAAAACAGAATGGTTTGACTTCAGTTTTGTGAAGCTATGCATAAAAAATATCTGCATGAAACAGAAACAGCAGACGAGCTGAACAAGATGCAGCTTCATTCTTTGCCAGCAGGTGGCGCTTAAAGCGTTTCTTGCTTTCGCTGTAAACAAAGCAGCACTGCACTTATGCACTTTAATATGTATTATACAGAGATAAGATGAAAATTTTAAAAAATACCATCTAAACTTTTCTGATGACAGTAAGTTCCCCTCAGACATACTATACATTCATTTTAACTCCAACCCCAATTGAATCAAGATTTGTTTGGCATCTCAACTGATTTGAATCATTTCAAATATGAATTTGAATCATTTGAATTTTCAACCGGCTTGCGGTTAATCTTTACATCCCTACTTGTGAATTTATTTCTTAATGTATATATATTTTTGTAAAAATTATTTATATGTAGGTTACATTTTATATTTATATAATATTTTCTATATCATTTTTTTATTCCATCCCAGTCCCCATGTATAGTATAATTTATTATTATTGTTATTATTATTATTATTTTATTATTATCATTGTTTTATATTTTCATAATATACATTATTATTATATAATGTATTGTTTATATTATTATTATATTGTTATAAATAATAATAATAATTATAATAATAATTATTATTATTATAAATAATAATAATAATTATTATTATAATAATTATTATTATTATTATTATAATTATTATTATTATTAACAATACAGTACATTTATAATTGTCTAAAGGTACGCACAGTGAAGGAGAAACTTTAACTGTCTGGGCTAATGCATTACTTTCTGTCCTTCAGGTGTATAAGGGACATGAGACGTCCTTCCAGCTCTCCGGGCTGCAGTGGAACACAGACTACCGCGTGCGAGTGTTTGCATGCAGGCGCTGCACAGACACCCTCCAGGAGCTGTGCGGGTCCTTCAGCCCATCCGCCCACTTCAACCTGCGGCGGACTGACGCCACACTGGCTGTGGAAGCGGACGTCACCAGGGTGCCCATGGGCAACACCCTCACCGATGAACAGTTTGCCGTCCTCATTGTATTTGGGGTGGCCTCTCTCTCTGTCCTAATGGCATTTCTGCTTCAGCTTCTGATTTAGAGCCATTCTCGTCTGTCCCTTCAGTTTTTAAACTACAGCTCGCAAAACAATTAATGCAAGTACTGTTCGGTCATTGACCAAATTACACCTTTTACACTTAAAATTTCATGTATTTTTTTACAGGTTTTTCTATAAGATGAGTTACAGCTTTAACAAATCAGTAATGATGAAATGTACTGTTTGGGCATCTGTGCCTTTTTTTTTTTTTAAGTTGATAATGCTGTGCATATTTTTATATTTAGTATTTAGGAGATTTTAACACTAAAGTAATAAGTGTCCTTCCAGATCTCAAGTTGGACTCTCAGATGAATATCTGAGGTGGGGTTGTTTTAATGGTTTTTCCTATTTATCTTTAAATCAGTGTCTAGACAGCTAAGCGGCATCAGTACTCTCGTTCCCATATCTGTGCCCCAGGAAAGTCTGTCTAAAAGCTTCTTAAAAGCTTTATTCATTCTCTCCTCTTTAATTCGTCTTAAACACAAAAAAAAGAACAAGAAAAGTCAAAAGACACCTGTATCTGTCAGGCCAAAGAGAGTCAAATGACAGTTTTTGCAATCAATCATCAATGTACAGTGTTGTGAAGTCTGGAGTGTTTGTACCTCAGGGACTTGGGAGGGCCTTGAAATCCACAGATCCAAACTTTCATGACAAATAATTTCAGATCTGCTGCTTACAGTATTTCATTAACACTTTACCCTGGTCACATTCTACAGTACATGATCGTGTTTACTAGCTCAATAAGCCCTTAACCAAAGTTAGCCAGCATTCAAGATATAACCGTTTTGTTAGATTTATTTATGCTATATCCTTGTACTTTATAATGCAAATCACAGTGCAATCTACATTTATTTATTACAAGAATCAGAACTGTCATATTCAATATTTCCTTCATGTAGCATGTCTTTTTATAAGGGGGTTATGAAAAATCTTTATTCTTTTTTCCAAATATAGAACATCATTTTAACATCATTAACCTGTCTTATTAAAGATATAATAGTATTGTTTATATTCTGTTTTTAATTGTTTTTTTTATTTTAATGCTGTTTTTTTTTTTTAATGGCTTTAGTTCAGAAAATGTTCATGTCTTATAATTTTTTTTGATTTCCTACAAATATCGTATCTTTTTTATATATATGTTTTTCTTTCTACTTCTTTTAATCATCTATTCTTCATTTATTAGAATATATATGTATTGTTGAAGTTTTTAGACAAACATTCCATTGCGTTCTGATTAAAAGAAGTTGAAATGACTTGACACTAGAAAACTTGAAGTGGAAACACTTGAAGAAATCTTTTTAAGAACTTCAGACCCAGAATATTTTTAAGTAGAAAACAGAAATACTTTTTTTGTTTGTTTTGAATTATTTTAGTTGCATTTAGCTGGATATTAGGTAATAAGTGGCCTGGACGTAGATTTCCATTCTTGCATATCGTTTCATGAAAATCAATCCATATTACCATTTTTTAAAACGGGACTGTCACATTTATTGATGTAAATTATAATCGTAGACATTATATTTAAAAAAAACTACCATATCAATTTAAATGTATAGATATTGAAACTACTACCCTTTGTATTTAAGATGATTATGTATCTGTAGTATATATGTAATATATTTATACACAATAAATTTTTAAACATTTCTGAAATTAGGTGTTTGCATTTAATTTACATAATATATATATATATATATATATATATATATATATATATATATATATGTGTGTATATGTGTATATGTATATGTATATATGTATATATTCCTGTTCTATTGAGTCTGTTTTATGGGATTGTCCTTTTTGTAAAAGGACAGACCACGTTTCTCTGTTTTAAAAAATATATATATTTTCAAAAAACAATTAAAGACAAGTTGTATAGTCAATAACACACAAAAAAACATTTTAATTTTTAAGTCAAGTAATAATACTGCATGACATCAAAAACTTTATACATATATATATTACACAATAACACATTCCAGACATTGTATCACAGTGTGCGTTGAAGGCGAATAGACAGAATATATCAAATATATTTCATAAATATTAAAACATGTCTTCACTCAAATGTTCTCAATGTTTTACAAGCATCTCAAGAATTAGTTTTACATTTTAATTAGACTGTCATTGGCGTCAAGCAACACAGGCTGAATTCAAACGCAAAGCTTACACAAAACTTTCACAAACCTGTAGTAAGTGCACTTTTTATGGCTGCTACACATTTATGTAACATAATCTGATAACACAAGCTTGGTGAGAGCTTTTTATGGCATGGGATTTTATCATTCAGCACCATTGTATCTCTCCCATATAGGGTACAATGTTAGAGTGCTTACATCTACAGTGCTCTGTCGTCCAGTACTTCACACAGTTTTTAAGGCATTTTGGGGTTAGTGTGCATATGTACAGTTTGCATGAATACCAGGGTAAAGGGAATCATTACACTGCTGGTGTCTTGCTGCTGATGGCAATACATCTGCGTAAACATTTTCATAAAATGCAATAATATTTGGTTTATGCACTAGGTATGTTGTGCCTAAAATGCAACCATCCAAAAAATAATAAAGAAAAAAATAAATATATTATATTATTTTAATACCAAAAGGTTTCAGTCTGCATTAGATTACTCTACTTTAGGCCTATCATTTAATAATGTAATTTTCAGGGCTCTGCAGATTGACAAAGCTATTTAACTGCTATATACAGGCTAAACTGAAAATATGCACTGGGTTTTATGATGTTTGAAATAAATAAAAAAATGATGTGAAGATTTTTTTAGTCTGTTAAAAAGTGCACATGTATTAATCGAGGCGTTTCCTCTGTCACGTGCTCCAGCTGTATTCGTTCCACACCGAAAAGCTCTCGGCGTTCTTCACGATGCTCTGCACCGATCGTCCGGGAGCGCGCTTCACTCCGAACAGTTTGCACGCCGCGCTCCTGTACTTCTTTGACATGAGGTTGTAGAGGATGGGGTTGATCGCGGCGCTGAGGTAAAACAGCACGAATGAGACCAGGTTGCAGTATTCGCTGATTTGGGAGATGAGAGGAGAATTGGCCTCGGATGACTTGGAGAAGAGATAACGACCCACGTGGAACGGCAGCCAGCAGAGAACAAACGCCAGAACCACCACAGCTGACACACAGAGAGAAAGAGAGTTCATTTCTGTAATATTTTAAACAGGATTAAAGTTTGTATTATATCATTTAGAAGTATGCCTATATTTAATACGACATTCTTGCAAAACGTGCGTTTAGGAAAATGAATTGTAACTCAGTAACAATTATTTCGAGTCGGACATTTTGATAATGAAGTGAATCAGAATCAGTAAGTTAACGGAAGTGTTTCGGATTCACTCACGTTAACCACAACCGACTCATAAGATTCAAACTGGAAAATGGTCACTAAATAAAAGTAGAACATTCGTTCTAAAATGATTCTAAAAACTGTATGTCTTCTTAAAAATAATTATATTTAATTTTTTTAATTTTAAATTTATAAATGAAAGTAGGCTGGAAGTTGCATTTCTTGATTCCCACAGCCTGGTTAATAGTCCATAAAGCTAAGCTATTATGTCAACTATGCGAAAAGCATTATTTATGCATAGTAGAATGTATTTTATTTTAAGTTAAGACCATAAAAATAATGATGAAGACAGATAGTCCCCGCTATTTCTGACTGAATGATCCGAGTTTGAAACGTCGAACTTGCTGCGTTCCTTAGCAACTGTAAACAGCCAACGGCTAATTGAACGAAACGTTGTCCATTAAAAAAAAAATCTAACAATAATTTATTATCATTATATATATATATATATATATATATATATATATATATATATATATATATATATATATATATATATATTTAACTCACTTTATTTTGCACATTGGAGTTTAATTAGCAGGTGTGTCCTGTTAAATGTAAATAAATGTTTATTGAATAATTAAACTATACAAAAATAGGGTATACAAATGTTTATTAAACAGTTGTGCGATTTTCCGTACAGATTAACTAACGTTACCCGCTGTAAAGTTAATGATTCTGAAATATAAAAAAATAAATATATATTTTTGACTTTGCAGGGCATCGTTGAGCTCACCCAGCATTTTGACCGTTTGTTTATTGTTCTTTTCCCGACTAGAAATGGGTCCGACAGGATTCTCCTTTCTTCTCCACAGTCTTCTGCCTATGAGGCTGTATAACACAGTCAAACAGAGCACCGGGAGGAAGAAGAACACGCTGGAGACCCACACCATCATAGTAAGCAGTCCGGAGCGGATGGCGTATTCGGTGGCTTTACACTCATTGGTCTCCCAGGGGTTCGTGCCGTTCTCGTGCTCGACCCCAACCAGAATGAATATGGGTCCCGCGCTGCACAGAGCCACAGTCCAGAGGAGGAAAATCACCCCTTTTACCCGACCCCGCGTGACGACGACTTTTGCCCTGAAGGGAAAACAGATGGCGAAGTATCTCTCCACGCTGAGCGCGGTGATGTTGAGGATGGTGGAGTACGTGCAGCTTTCGCTCACGAACTGAAAGAGTTTGCAGAGCTCGTCGCCGAAGTTCCACGGTCGGTACCGCCAGACCCGGTACAGGTCGAGGGGCATGCAGAGGAAAATCAGCAGGTCTGAGAGTGCCATGCTGCAGAGGTAAAGGTTGGTGGTGGTTCGCATGTCTTTGTATTTGGTGACCACCAGGATGGTCAACAGGTTCCCGGCAATTCCGACGAGGAACAGGAAAGAGCATGTCACTGTGATGCCAGTCAAGATAGGGACTGGGAAGAGATGGACCGGGTACTCTAAGTCCTCAGCAGTTGCATTACTATCCATAATGTCCTCAGCGCATAAAGTGATGCTGAACGGGCAGTTGGACACGTTTGTCCAATTAGTCATTGTGATGAGATTTTAGAGGGTTTGCATGGACTTAATGGCACCTCTTGATTTCCACCCAGCTGTTGTTTCCATGCACATCTTACAGGTGTTCAATGCACAGTATGAGAATTGTACGCGAGTAACCTGTCAATGGTGCGCCCAGAGCTGCGCGCAGCGGGTACACGATCTACTCCACGCATGCGCACTGGATGCCCGGACTAATTGTACTGTTAAACGCGGATTTGTTTAAAAGGTTTCTTTATTTGCGATGTGTTTGTGTGCTCGCAACTTTTCTTATCGTTTAGAGCATTACTAACAAATAAGAGAGAAAAAACGCTCTTAAAGTTTATAGTTGCTTTACAAGGTGAAGGGAATTTTTGTTCTTTTTATGCCACCTGGCGGTTTGACCAAACCAACTTGTACCAATGAGTGAAAAAAATACTTTCTCGAGTAAACAGTGAGCTGCTGCTGTCCAGGGTGCTGAAAGCTGTTTGACGACTGCTGTTTGTTTGGCCATGTTTTTATTATTTATTTATTTTTACGTAAAAAGCTTTCCCCTGACTTTATATTACATTAACCATTTTTAATACCTTTGGCATTCATAACTGTTTTTACATAAATGGAAGAAGCACACTGTAACTCTAAACTCATTTGTGTATTTTAGATGCTTTCATACCCAAAAACATCCCCTAGATGACACTTTTTATTTAAAACCGATATTTTATTAAAGATATTTTAATGTAATCTTATATATATATAAAAAAATCAATTTAGCACAAAAAAGTATTTTCTTTCAAGCCAAAGAACTCTAATTTGGGACTGTTTAGAACCATTCTTCTTAAGAGTTTAAGACAGATTTTACAAAGGTTTTATTTGTTTTAAGAAATTCAAAAGTGAAATTTCAAAAGTTTTTGTTTTAAATATAGTTTTTTTTTTTTTTTTATAAATCATATATTTTTTATTTTATTTTATTTTTTATCATAAAATATATTAGGTTAAATGTATTACGTCTTCTATAATTGTTTATGTGGATAAGGATTTTGGCCACATGATGGCAGCATTGCCTCTTAGAAGACATCAGTTTTGGCGTATACATCTATTCCAAATTGCTAGCACAGAATATGTCAAATTGTTGAAAACGTTTTATTTATTATTATTATTATTATTATTATTATTATTATTAGAACCTTAAGTACATAATTAATTGTACCAGTTTAGACGTTGTGTTTCATTGTGAATATATATTCAATTTTAAAGCCCCTTTCCTGCATTTCCAGCATACGGTTTCAGTGTGAAGACTTAAAGAACAGCCCTGACAAACCTTTAGGGTTTATTCACGCACACACACAATCTTCAAATACCTGAAACATGATTTAACAATTATCATTCTTGAAGCCAGACATTTAGGGTACTAAAAAAAGAAAGAAAAATACCTCTAAAGAATGACCATACACATAATAAATAAATAATTGTTAAAAAAAAAAAATTGTTGTAATGAAAGCTAACACACTGAGTAAAATGGGATCATTTGAAGCATGTTTTTATTTATTTTTATTTAGATACATTTTATTTATTCATTTTTAATTGTTAGGATAGATTGCTTTTCTCATTTAGATCTGTCAATATTCTGTAATGCTTAAACTTTAGTACATAAAGTGTACATTGTACTAAAAGTCTGACCTTTATATTGTTCCAGTGGTAGCTATCTCTCTCTGATAGTGTGTTGTAAGATATGTTAAAAATATCCCTCCCTGCTATGTAGCCTGTAAGAGGCTTCTTCTGTCCATTAGATGTCTCAGAAACGTTTAAGTTGTTTAAACGCAAAAGATTATGTATATTTATTATATTATATAAGATTATATACTGATTATAAAAAGTGATATACTGTCATTGTATGAATGTTTGGCTTTTCATGTGTGAAGGGGCCTTAGGTCAATGACTAACATGCCTGGATAAGAGGCCTGTGATGCAAACTGTAAAGAGATAAATGTCGAAACAGTTTGAACTGATACCCATACTTAAAAGCATTATCAGAAAATCCTAAAAGGAGTGCAGAGGAGAACCTCTACATTTCTGTGAAGTAAATTAACTCTGTTTATTGATGGTTACACAATATTTGGATTAAAGCCTAATTATCTACAGATCAATTTGTATTTGTTATCAGGGCGTGTGTGTGGACGCAGAATGGGCACCTCACTGGGCTTTGAGACAGCCGGAGGTTTCAGCTGCTGCTGCAGTCGGTCTGGATATTAGCGCTTACAGGGTCTTTCGCAGGCTGATTCTGTCTTAAAAGCATTGATTACACATTGTATTTGGACTGACAAATGTAATTAAGGAATAGTTTGATGAAAAGCTAGTAGTGAGTGATTCAGATCACACGCATACACTACACAAGTGTGTGTATAACTTCGCTCTTCTAAATGAGGATATTTTTGGCCCATATCAAGATAAATTAGTCACTACTGATTAACCCTTACCAAGCCACTTAGCCTATGCCTAAAATTGAAATAATTTATGGAGTGTTTAGCAGTGGTTATTCTTAAGTTGTAACATTTTCATTATGTATGATTGAAGAATATTTTAAGACAAAAATGGACTAGTTTGTTTTTTCTAAAAGGGTTGTGGCTAGAAGGGATACAGCTAAAACCAGAAACTAACAATTAATTATAATTTCTACATATTACATTGTGTTGTATTTACCTCTACACCCACCACAATCCTAACCCTTACAATAACTCAACATTTTTGTTGTACAATGTGACAACAAAAAAAGCTGTATTGACGCCTTTTCTTTTATCGTGAAGGGTTTTTCACCACAGTATCTTTGTTTCCAGGTGGAAAGTTAAGGAACGCGACACACACGTCTAGCGGAAATCATGTAGAATTCCATCAATCCGATGACGACTTCAACATTCCTGATGTGTTTCCACTTTTGTGTCCCATGTATTTATCAGACGTTAAGCCAACACTGAGGTTGACACTAGCTATATCTTAGCCTTAAACCTTTTAAAAGCGTTCTGTAGCGTCGTATGGAGCAGATCGACAGAATCGAAGCTTCACCATACAGTCTGAGCTCAACGCGTTCCGTCATTACTCGGCTACAGATCCATCACGGGTTTTCCATTTAGTTACCACTGACAAGTACTGAGAAAACAGACTGTATAAACCCACTTTGAGGGTCGCTAACAAGTGAGCAAGCGAGAGAACGCCACGCGGTTAAAATACCACAAACCCTAAGAATGGAAAGTCCTCCCAGAACACTTCTGGTCACATACATTGTCATGAACAAAAAAAAATATATAACGTTAAACATAAACATTTGTTAACACCTTATCAACAAACATTTATCAAGGCTTCTTGGCAAATCAAATTTGGGTGGCCTCTCTTTAGGCTACACCTAGACCCATAAACGGTTGAATAAAAATAGAGTGTAATTTTTACTTCCTTAATATATTTCAAAACCATATTAAAAACAAATATAAGCATGTGAACATTCTTAGTGATATTTTTAAGACTGTTAATAACATCTCTGGGGGAGTGGACGTCCACGCATAATTTAGATGGGCGGGTCCGACAGTGCCGATCGCAGAAGAGGAAGCGCGAGCCAGATGATCCGCGTTCGCCTCTAGCGCTGACTTTATGCTTGAGTAACGTTAGCAGATTCACAACAGCGCGGACCTGCCTTCAGTTCTTTAGCAGGTATGTTAACGTTACTTTATATGACTGGGTGGAAATTTTCTGAGTAATTTTAATTAAACACGCGGAGAAGTAATGACTTGGCTGAGTACAAGGCTAGATGAAGTGTTCTGTAGATTGACAGCTGTAAAACGCATGGCTACAGAATGTTGCATCTGGACTGCATCACATCAGATGAATGTACGAAAGAAACGCATTGGGGTTTAATATGTGTAGATTAGCTACAGTAAGAACTTGAGTGTGACACCTTTCAAATAATGCAGTTATGTTTCGATTGCCAACACCCACTGATTTTGCAAGGCAAACAACCAGCTGTACCTGCAGGGTAACTTCGGAGACTAGAACTGACTCTTAGTTACAATAGCTGCTACAACTGACTGACAGGTTTAAGATAAATGCTAATAAACAGAGGAGATGAAGCTGTGTGTTCTTCATTGTACTTTAATATTTTCTTGCAACCCAATTTCAAGGACCTTCATCCTTTGGACCTTTTTTTTCAAAAAGAACAATTGAACAATTTGTACAATTGAAAGGTTCCATGTTAAAGGTTCTTCATTGAACTACATTGGTGCCCATATAGAATGCTTAAATATATATATAATATTGCAGATGTGACTTATATTATTTATTTTATCCCCTTTCTCATTTGATTTGGCTGTGTATTGTGGTCTGGACAATTTCTGGCTGATTTTGTGAGATTTAGCCAAAAATGTGTGATGAGTATACTTAATTTCCCAGATTAATGTCTGCTACAAAATCTAGTTTAAGATTGGCAAATTAACTTTTACATAGATAAGGATTTGATTATAATCATTTTGTATCGCATAGTCCTGTAAAGTGTGTGTTTGTGTGTTGTCCATATTGTTTCTTGTCATATCAATAGGATCCCCTCAAGGATCTCGGAACAGAAAGGGAGTGTCTGGTTGACTTAGTGGGAAGGTGTTTGATGTGTGTTTCACATTGTATTTTACCCTTTGTACCCTAATGAGGCTAACTTCCACTTCTGACAACAACACGCTTACAAATTAGATTGTGTGTATGTACTGGGTAAAGACCATAATTATGTACTGGTGCACATTCCTTGACCTGCGGGTGTGGTTTCTGAGTACTACAGGCAGGAATCATGAGATATGACCGGTCCATTGATTACAGCAGAGCTGTCAGATGAGTATGCTGCAGGAGGTGACGCCTTATCTACATGTAACATCTGCTCTACGTTACATCGATAAAAGTGTTGCAAAGCTACAAGAGTTGCTAAACTGCCTTTTCCCCTGTAGCAACATCACCCTTTCTCCTCTTTTATTAAACACAGGGGGCTGTACGAGATAACCACTTTTGCACGTTGTCTACACAAGCAAGTTCAGAGAAAACTGTCTTTTGGTGGCACTAGTGGTGTGTTGTGCTCTCATTGTGGTTCATTTGCATCATCATGCTTTGGATCCTCTTTGCAGTGCACATGAAACCATTAGGCCCCTAGTTGTATATCTGATAACCTTTTTTTCTGGTCAGTCCTTACAGAGGATTTTTTTGTTTTTACTCTTACTATTATTCTTTTTTTTTATGAGTAAACTATTGTTATGACCAGGCATTTGTATTGCGCTTGAGGAAAGAGGAAATTGAGCTCGTGGTCTATGTGTAATTTTATTTTTTTTAATTTTTTCTCGAGGGACAGGAAGTTGAGTTCAAGTGAGCAATAAATCCTTAGACACACCATGTTTTGTTTAATTTAGAATTGTTTATTAAGAATAAAATATACAAAATATGGATGGGGATGTGGTGATTCAGTGTACTGACTGTACAGAGCTTAAGAGCTTGTGTGGTTTTGTTAGTTTTGTAGTTGTACCCAAGTGTTTGTTAATATGCATTTGTGAGCCACTTTCAATAAGACAGGAATGACTGCCAGTTTAATGAAAGTCCTGTGACCAGACGCACAAACATTCGGTCTGTTTTCATATTAGCTTAATAAACAGATGCTGTCGTGCATCACGAGTAAACCAGAATAGTCGTTTAAAGGAATAGTTTACCCCAAAATTAAAATTTGCTGAATATTTGCTTGCCCTCAAGCCATCCAGTCAAGATGTTGATCGGAACAGATTTTGGAGAAATTTAGCATTACATCTAGAGATGTTCCGATACCCTTTTTCTCTTCCCGATACCGATTCCGATACCTGGGCTCAGGGTATCGGCCGATACCGAGTACTGATCCGATACCTGGGTGTATATCTGTATATACAGCTGTATATACTACTAGCCCTGTGTAAATTGCTAGAATTTTTTTATGGTGTGCTTCAGACAGATCCCTCAATAAAACATGAACAAATACATGGTGAACTACTGTATTTATTACAGTATTTTTATTATCTAACATGAATTTGACAGTATTATTTATTTTCTTATGCAAAAAAAGAACTTCAAAATGCAGCCAAAAATCTAACACCGCAAACTAAAAAAGGTATTTAAGTTTTACAATATAACTGTATAAAAAAACTGCAACAAATAAGTCTAGGAATATAAAAAAAGATCTATTAATCAGATAATCTCTAACAAGTAAAAAACAAGTAAAAAACAAGCAACCATCTAGGCATAATTATTATTATTATAGAGATGTATTATTATTACTGTAGGCTACAACAGTAGCTTTATATATTGTCAATTTACTCATGTAAACCAAACATTTATTTTAATGGGCTGCCATGAAGATCTTTGAGTGTCTGTGTTTATGATATGACAGTATTCTCAAATGAAACGGTAAATTCTCATGAAGTGACGGTTTATGCGTTCGTGTCCTCATGACACACAGCAGAGACTACAAAACAGCGAGCTCTCGCGCATCTGTGCCAGTCACCCACAGAGATGTAGATTTTGCGGGAGTAATATTTAAATAGTATTTTGCAGTTTAATATTCACAGACACTAGTATATATTCGGCTACTGTCTGGAGCCCTGCGTTTTGACTTACACGGAAGCAACTGAACGCAGTTGCCGGTACTGAATATACTCGAGAGTCTGTAACTACCGGTACTACAGAGACATACTGCTAACCACTGATCTATAATATAGTAGCGGCTTCACTGTCTTTTGGCAGTTTAGAATGTGATGAGTGATCCAGTCATATATAGATAAGGGCTGCTAACGCGTTTTCATTTCTTCTTCGCTGCTCTAAACAGGGGTTGCTTGTGGCAACACAGCACAACTTCCTGTGTTTTCAATGCATTTTGAGCAGCGAAGAAGAACCGTGCAGCGGTTAGGCAAAGCTTGCGGTCATAACTAGGTTTTTTTTAAGAAAATGGTATCGGATCGGTATATGGGTTCATGTACTCGCCGATGCCGATGCCAGAATTTGTTGTGGTATCGGAGATATTTCCGATACTAGTATCGGAATCGGAACAACTCTAATTACATCACTTGCTCACCACTGGATCCTCTGCTGTCACAGTGAATGGGTGCCGTCAGAATGAGAGTCCAAACAGCTGATGAAAACAACAACACAATGAATCCACATGACTATAATCCATCCAAACTGTGTTTGTATAATAAACAATATATTAAATGATGGACTGGAGTTGTGTGGATTACTTGTGGATTATTGTTATGCTTTTATCAGCTGTTTGGACTGTCATTCTGATGGCACCCATTCACTTCAGAGAATCCATTGGTGAGCAAGATATGTAATGATACAGTTCTCTAAACCTTTTTTTTTATCCCTTAAAGGAGAAGTTTAGTTTGCACAACAGCAACAGCCAACAGATACTGAGCAGCATAGCTGTGTTTATTAAGAAAATGCAGTTAGCAGAACTGGTGTTAAATTAAATCACTAGCAGTGTTTAATCAAATCACTCTTAGTTTAACAATATTAAAGTCACTTGCCTGTAGGCTGAGGAAATAAAAAATGCATTACATGTCAGTGACAACTAGAGGGCGCATATTCCAAAGATTTACGTTTGATGATGTCTGCAGTGTTTTGTAATGCAGAGGAGCAATGGTTCTGTCTGGATTCAGTGCTTGTTTTCGGATGTGCTTAGCAGTGTCAGTCTGCACTCTGAGCATTTGCTGCTAACATGCCTTCATTATGCATTGATGTTCAATAAAATAAAAATAAATAAGTAATGAAATTCCTGGCATTGGTGTGTTAGTCCTCCTCTGTAATTCTTTATATAAGCCCATTAAAAAAACCGTAGGCAGGATGCCTTCTATTGGACATGCAGTTAATGTATCACCAGCACACATTGCCTGGATAGCAACATGGTTATGAATCCATCTAATGTTGTTCAAGGGCGGGAATGAATACAGAACAAAGCTTGTTTTAGATTCTAAATATAAGATTAATTTCTGATCTGCGCATGATGCACACATCAAAAGATTTACAGGTTTACAGCTTTTTAATTAATGTTGTATTTAAAAAAAAATGTATCACTAGTTTTTTTTTTTTCAGAATGTTTTTTAGTACGGAATGTACGTGCAGACTAAGGGAATTAATCAATTAAGTTATATTTTTCACACTGACTTACATAGTAGGGAAAGAAATACTATAGAAAGTCAACCAACTGATTGATTAACAGCATTATTCAAAATATCTATTTTTTTGTTCAAAAATAGAAAGAAACTTCTAAAGGTTTGGAATGGAATGAATAAGGGTGAGAAAATGATGACAAGTTTAATTTTTGAGTTGAACTATCCCTTTAATAATCAAAACATATAAAAAATGTAATTAATGACAGTAACTGTCAAATTAACACATTAAACTCACAGCAAATGTACATTAGCATTCAAACATTTGGACAGTTATATATTTATTTTTAAATTATTTATTTTAATTCATTATTTTTTTTGCATATATTATGTCAGAAATACGATAAAAAGTGTAAAATATTAAATATTTGTACAATTTACAACGATATGTTTTAATGTTTTAAAATGTCGTTTAATTCCTGTGATGGGAAGTTGTATTACTGCAACAGAAAAAATTGATGAATTTCACTATGCTGATTGCATATTCAAGTAGCATTTCTTATTATTATCAATGCTCATCAGTGTTTTCATGGAAACTGGAATACATTATTTTTTAAAGATTATTTCATGAATAGAAAAAAAAACACTTATTTGAAACAGAAATCATGTCAAATATAAAATATATTTCAACTCTAAACATTGAATGATAGTTTATCTATATTATTTAATTTGAATGCTTGTTTACTTTTTTGCAATGTAGGCATCACACATCACAAAAAGCATATAAAAACAATAATACGGTTCTAGACGATTATTAGTATTATTATTATTATTATAGGTCAGGATCAAAATGCAACAATATTTTACACCAATTTTAATAACATTTATAAATTGTACAACATATGGTTTTGAAAATAAAAGTTAAAGACCCTTTATTTAGGGGTTGTTGATGACGAAATATGACACTTGGTTAGGCATGTAAATAAGGCTTGTGTTGTCTCATCCAGTGTAATATGAGTTGCTCAACAGCTACTGGTTGTGTTTGTGTAAAGAAACATCACAGTTATGTCCTTTATCACAGTTAACCATCTATGGCGGCTCTTTTTGTTACTTTACAGTATCTCAGGTTTCCATCACCGCTGAAAGAGCCACAAGTGTTGCGTTTCAAACACGTGCGGCACACTCTCTTTCTGTGTGACTGTGCGACGTGTGGGTGTGTATGGACTGTCATCTCATCTGCCATGCAGTCCTTCCAGGAGATGAGCATTTAATAACCACTTTCTCCCGGAGAACAACAAGCACTGTGGCCTCAAACGCTGCTTTGCTGCTTTGTTTTTTTGTTTTAGGAGCTGGTGTGCATCCATTAGATTGATGGGTTTAAAAATAAATGAAGGCGCTGATGAATATGATGTTTGTGTGTAGACTCGATCCACTTAGCGATAAGAAAGGGAGATAAGACGGTGGCACTGAATCATCTGGCAAATATTAACTTTAATGGCACTTTTGAGCATGAAATGTCAAAGAGATAAAAAAAGCACATCCCACACAAAACATATGACATAAGAAGCATGTTAGTGCATCTCCTGTAAGGCTGCTAAGGCTCCTCCCCATCTTGGCATGTGACTACTGTTTCAGACCTTATTATTCTTGAACATATACTCGGACACACACTGCTGTTCACCTGTGAGCACCGTATCAGTGTTTGACCGTATTACACGCTTCTACTTAGTTTGACTTTTCTGGAGAGAAGAAGAAGCTGAGGATAAAAGAAATGATGGGGGCATCTCTGCCTGTGTGTGGGCAGGTTAGTGAACATTCTTTAACATCAGTCAGATTTACTGTCATACTAGATTAAATGGACATTTAATGCTCTTTATGAATGGTCGAAATTATATTTTCTGATCTCCCATGCTGTCTTTTGAAAGAGAGAGATGCATTTCAAGCAGGCAGAAATAAGGAAGGAACTCTTCTCCTCTAGGTCACTTGTGAGTTTTTCTACATGTGTGACTGCTAGTCTAAAAATGTGTGTAATGTGTGCACAGTGAAGCATCAGAAATATCTGCGTTTGCACAGAGGGTGTGTTTTCTGAGATGTTTGCGCACATGTATGTGAAAGAGCGTGAGTACTGCGGTATGTCACAGTGTTATATAGGCAATATTTTGTATTTAATATGAATTAAAGCGGCTCTCTTTATAGAGAGCAGCGTATTCCTCCTACTGTGCATGATGTCCACCTACCTGATTTGTGTCTGATGGCTTATGTTTCACACCAATGGCTTATGCAGTATAGCTACATGGAAAAAAGGCTTGTATTTGCATTTAGTTAGAATGTAGCTTTTTCGTGCAGAACACTGAATGTGTGATGTAACTTCTGGATTAGATCAACTAGATAAACAGTTTTCAGTTTGCTCCATTTTGACACTTGAAGCAGCATGAGGTTGGGCGTTGAGAGCTCGAGGGTGTTTCTGTTGTAGCGGTGAGAATGTGTCTTTGAAGCTGCTCTGTGGTCCAGCTCCTTTATTTTAAATAGTAGTTTATTGAACCGATCTATCACCGTCCGCCTTCAAAGATACAGGTGCATCAGTGAAAAAAACCACAGGAGGTTTCCAAACCTGTTGGAATGTGTGTTTGAGCTCCTCGTCTTATCAGAAAGGTGAAATCTTCTTAGTAGAAGTGAGTGGCAGTACGAGAAGCGTGAAGTAGTGTTTTGCTGATTATTGAAGCTGTCCTTTGTTCCTCAAACGTGAGAAATGTATATGTGTGCACTGGAACTCGAGGTTATTTGACTGTCTGATTTACATAAACGAGGAATATTTGAATAAAGTCTTTGACCTCCACATATCCGCGTGTCTGCGGCTTTTACGAGGATTTTTAGGGAAAACTTTGTCTAATGTTTGCCGTCTTACTGCTTTTGAACATTATTCATGGTGCTGATCCTATGTGATTTGTTACCGAGGCAAGCCTATTTAACTCTCGTTACCCACATCAACCAGCTGTTTGTAGTAGGTTCCGTTCATCACTGTAATATGAGCCTACATTTACCAAACTGAGCGTTTCTTTTTGCATTACCTGGATGTGTATTGGTGGATGAGAGCCAATAATTCAGCGGTAATGTTGCAAGATCTCTCTGATCTGTCGCTTCAGTCTCCTTGAAACAAATGTAGTCCACAGATGCAGAGACGCTTGTGTTTTTCAGAATTTGAGATTTAGTATGAGTGCTCAATATCAACCAGTTTTACAGATCATATATTGATCGAGCTATACAGTATCGGTTGATTATTAATGGCTCCAGGTCAGATCCATGGAAACAAGAGTTATTCTTCAACAGGACTTCACTCTGAGTGTTTCCGTCATAGACAAGCGAAACACTCACCTGGATGCCTGGATGAAGTGTTAAAGTAATCATAATGTTGTTCAATGCGAGGTCAATAAGAGATCACTGCGAATTAGTGAATGATTTTAATTTAGTGCTGACTTAGGCTTTCATTTTACAGAGAGGTGTGTGACGTGCCATTTCATAGAAAGGCAAATGTGGCATCTCCACCAGAGTTTCCTGATGAATTTCTTATGAATCAAACATGATATGAGAATATGAAAATGGAAGATCTGCTCAATATGAAATTTCAATAGGATTACAATATATACACTACTGTTAAAATGCTGATTTGGTGCTCAAGAAACATTTCTTATTATCGATTTCGATTATGCTGCTTAATATTTTTGAGGAAAATGTGCTACTTTTTTTCAGGATTTTTCTAATGAGTAGAAAAAAAAACATTCATTATAAATAGATATTTCATAATAGGCCTACGTCTTTGCTGAATGAAAGTATTTATTTATTTAAAAAAATCTTACTGACCCCAGACTTTTGAATGATGATGGTTATAGACAAAAAATTATTTTCAATAGGCAATTTTCAAAGTTATTTTCTAACAAAAAAAAAAGTTGTCTCTTTCATTGGAAAGTGCAAAGCAGATGTGCACAGGCCAAAGGTGAGGTTTGTTGTGACATTAATGAATGGCGATGATTTGGCACATGCATCTAATCTGGACAAAAGGGGGGTTTTTGGTTTTGTATGTGATGCCTTTATGCTTCTCAAACCTTTTTGTGAGCAGTTAGAAGGAAAGAGGAACAGGATGCAGACTGCAGTGTGTTGTCCCTAATGTAGTTTCCATCTTTCTATGGTCAGGAGGGATTTGTCTCCTGTTCAGTTCTGAATAAGTTACTCTAATCCTCATTCCTCCTCCTCCAAAAACAAGTCACACCATACATGCTCACATGCACGTTTGTTCAACATTCCCTATTGTGAAGGCAAAATTCATACAATTATACCTCATACCATTCCATGAATGTTTGAAGGATTTATGGCTTATTCTCAAACGCGAAACATTTTAATACTTGCTAATTTCTCCTGGTAAATAAAACGTGTGTCTTAAAGGAGTGCCCTGGCCGGCAGGCCGACTGTTAGCCATGCTGCGGCAGCAAGAACCCACGGTCAGCACCCTGCATCTGGTGGCCAATGATATGACCGATATCATGGAGAACTTGGACACACGAGAACTCGACATGGGCGATGGGGAAGAGGAGTTTGACAGCCAGGACCCCAATAGTTCAGGTAAATAAAAAACAACAGCATAAAATCGCAAAATTATAATATATATATATATGTATGTATATGTGTGTGTGTTTTATATATATATATATATATATATATATATACAAAAATGTTAAGCAGCACAACTCTTTTCAAAAGTTATATTAAGAAAATAAATGTTTCTTGAGCAGCATATCAGTATTTTAGAATTTCTAAAAGGTTATGTGACACTAAAGTCATTCAGTGTTAAAAGTTAGCTTTGCCATCACATGAATAAATAACATTTTTATAATCTGTATGTTCAAATAAAATCACATTTTATTTGTTGTAATAATATTTCACAATATTACTGTTTTCACTGTAGTTTTGATTAATAAACACATCCCTTATGAGCATAAGAGACAGCTTTTAAAAACACGAAAATGTTACCAACCCCAAACATTTGAACAGTAGTTTAAATAACTGTGGGAAATGAATTAGAAATATTTTTTTCCACAGAAAACCGCATCCCCTTCTCAGCTGTGTATAAAACAGTAGGCTTTAAAGAGACCGGGGCACGTGTATTTCTTACCGCGCTTCCCATCACCGCCAAAATCCTGGAGGTGGAACGCTTCACTTCCTCACAGGATCGCTTCAACATCACCTACCAGAGAAGCGTCTCTAAGGTGAGATCTCCCACTCCCGCTTCCCTTCATCAACCGTTAGTATGTGGGCTGAGGAGGTCATATTTGTTGCCCGGGAGATTTAGAGGTTGCCAAGGCAATTTACATGTTTCCCTGGAGATCTGGACACTGTAGACGAAATAACTTGGCACATGCAAATAATATAGTTTTCAGAAGAATTCTGACAAAAGACCCTGTTAATGAATCTAATCTCCGTTTCTGTTGGCTGTTCGTGTGTCCAGGTGCTTCCTGCAGTGTTTAAGATAGAGATGAGACACGGGAACTTCACCTGGTTGATAAAAAGGAAGGAGAAACATTTTATGGAGCTTCACAGGGAACTACGCACCTACAAGACCCTCCTCAGAATTCCACTGCCGTCCCGCAGGTGACTAATATAAATTTATACAATATTATATAGTTGACTCTAATACTCATAATTGATTCCTGTGATGCAAAGCTGAATTTTCAGCACCATTACTCCAGTCTTTAGTCTCACATGATTCTTCAGAAATCATTTTAATCAGCTGGTTTCATGCTCTAGATACGTTTCTTATTATTAACAATATTCAGCAGCATTTATTGGATATAGAAGTATGTTGTAACTTTACAAATGTCACTTTCAGTTCATTTAAAGCATCCTTGCTGTGTTTTGTTGTCTTGTGGCAATCTTAAGATCTCTTCCTCTGTCTTTGCCATCTTTTTTATTTTATTTTTATTCCCATGATAGTCACGCGGAGCGGAGGCACACTATAAACAGGAACCTTGAAAGAAACATGCCAAGTCTACCCCGGGGAGGAGGTGAAGAACTGGCCAGGGAAGAGCAAGTGTCTAGTCGAAAAGTCAGTTTCCTGTTTCACTGACACACTGCTGCCGGTGTCACATGATTGATGTCTGACCAGTGTGATTTCCTTTACAGAGACAACTTGAAGACTACTTGAATAAGCTGCTAAAAATGCCAATGTATAGAAACTACCATGCAACAGTATGTGCATATAGTAGACCGATCCTGTACAATATTTTAGTCCGTATGTTGTTTCTTGAATTGCATGCATTAACCCCCTGTCCTGTTTTGTACTATAGATGGAATTCATTGATGTGAGTCAGCTGTCTTTCATTCATGATTTGGGACCAAAAGGCTTGTAAGAGTCTTCATTTTTATTTATAGATGATTATTGCATTCTGTGTCATTTTCTGACCATGTTTCCATCCCAGGGAGGGCATGGTTCTTAAAAGGTCGGGGGGTCACCGTATTCCTGGACTGAACTGCTGTGGCCACAGTAAAATGTGCTACCGCTGGTCTAAACGGTCAGTGTGGTGTCATTCATATTCATATTATGCAAGACAATCACCATGCCACTCACCCACAGTAAGATGATTTTCAAGTAAAGACCCTTTTTGTCTTACTGTCGGTCTTTACAGGTGGATGGTTGTGAAGGACTCTTTCCTTGTCCTCATGAAGCCAGACTCAGGTGCCATCTCTTTCGTCCTGCTGGTGGATAAGGTGTTCGACATTAAAATGGAAACTAAAGACACCGAGACGAAGCACGGTGTCCGTATAGACTGCCTGTCCAGGTCAGTGAACACACTTGGTCATTGAGGCACAATGTTGACTTTTTTCTGATGTTGACTGAGTGAAAGAGCTTTTTGTTTTGTAAAGGACTCTTGTGCTGAAGTTCACGAGCTACCGTCACGCTCGCTGGTGGGGGCAGGCCGTCGAAGATTTTGTGCGCAAATACGGCAGCAATTTCCTTAAGGATCACCGCTTTGGATCCTTCGCCAATGAACAGAAGAATATCCCATCTAAATGGTAAATACTCCTTTGTGCATGCATCCAATCGTGAAAAAGTTCATACCATGGATGCTTTGGGGTAGGTACTTTTGACTTGGGCCAATAAGCAACCACCTAGCAACATCTAGACAACGTCCCACTAAACCTTTTATGTCAAATACTAGCTAGCATTTAGTTTTCAATTATATATTATTATTTATTTAATAATAAAAATTAATTTGAAGCCCACTAAAGCTAACTTTTAGCTTATTAAATCTGAAATGATTAAAACTTTTTGTATAAACCTTTGTTTTATATATATATATATATATATATATATATATATATATATATATATATATATATATATATATATATGTGTGTGTGTGTGTGTGTGTGTGTGTGTGTGTGTGTAATATTACTGATTATCATTAATTATTTATTGAAAAAATAATAATTTGGGTTTACAAAGCACACTAAAACTAACTAATAGCTTATTAAAACTTTTAGTTTATTTAAACTTAAATGATTAAACCTTCATTATTAAAATTCATTATAAAATTATAATATATATTATCCTTTTTTCATTAAGTAAATAATAAAAAATTAATATTACTTATATATATATATATATATATATATATATATATATATATATATATATATATATATATATATATATATATATAAATGATGATTCAAGTTTACTTTTAGCTTTAGTTTTATATTCAATTATAATTTATTTGCCATTATTATGTTGTATTATATTATCATTATCATTATTATTTCTAGAAAAAATATATAATTATGATTATATTACCTTATTATATTATTATATTACTCATTACTTTTATTATATTAAATTACATTTAGCTTCATTTTCATATTTTATTATAAGATAGGAGCTATTACATGGTTATATGATATTATGGTATATCATACCACTGATTATATTATGTTTTTGTAAAAATGTTCTCTTTCTACCTTTAGCTTTAGTTTTAAATTAAATTATATTAGCTAGATAAACTGATTATATTATTATTTGTTTTCAGCTACAGTAATACGCTTCAAAACCATGCAGAGAAAATCAATAGCGTATCTAGCAGAAGCAGGTCTCCAAAGGTTTCTCAGAACAGATAAACATGTGAAAGCTTCAGCCGTCTGCCGCTGTGTCTTCGGGTGAAGCCTGTTTCACACGAGTAACTTGAGAGAAAGAGAGGGAAAGTGTAACCATAGACTCCATCCTCTCTTGACCCCGTGGAGGAGTGAGATCGTATCTAGGTGCAGCTACACAGATGGTCTGGGCAGATGACTTGTTGTTCATTGTTGCAGCATTAAGCCCTATTATTTTGTGCTTGTTCTCTGAATAATGAAAATGATGTTATTAAGTTTGAGAAACAGCGAGAGTGTGAGCCCGTGGATTTGACTGGCTGGGTGTGTGTGTGTGTTTCAGGTATGTGAATGGGAAGCAGTACATGGAGGACGTGGCGAATGCACTGGAGGAGGCAGAGGAGGAGATCTTTATCACCGACTGGTGGTATGTTGACATAAAACCACTCCCATACATTCAGCTTTCCTTTGGGTAATATTGATTCATTTTAGAAGTACCGCACAGATTAGATAAACTGCATCGGTTCATGTATCCACTGTAAAACTTCCCCTAAACTCAGAGAAAATCAATAACCTTGCACAGTTCTAGCAATGCAACAGGATATTGAGTTCATTTCTTAAAGGGTTTCTAGAAAACAGAACAGAGACAATACTGGACATACTGACTTCAGGATATCAGTGTCCTAACCAGTCTCCACACAACAGATGTGTTTTGGTTCCAAATAGAAAATAACGTGTTTTCAGAAGTGTGTGCATGTGGAGCACAATTGAAAAATGAAAAAGATGAACAACATGTAGAGGATGGATAAAGGTTCTTACAAAGTCATTGGAAAATTTCTACACTAATATAATATAATGTTTATGCCCAACTCCTTTTACCTTTTATTTTATTAATTATTAATAATTTTTAGATTTTTTTATTGATAAAATATAATTGTATTAAAATGTAATTAAAATAATTAACACATTTATTAGAGTTATTGAATTTATTATTTTTTGTTTTCAATTTATATTTTTCATTTTGTATTAAATTAATACCATTTATTATTTTATATAGAATTTTGTGATATGTTATATAGTACAAATATATCCCTTAATTAATTTTTTTTTTTGTAAGTATCTTTATCCAGTAACAATATATGACTGCAAAAGCATATTGTTCCAAAGTTTGTGAACTTTGAAAATAGAAAAAAAAATTACTTTCGCTGTATACTGTTGCTTGTCACGTTTGCAAAAACTCAGATGGAAGAGATGTATTGCTTATTGCTTTTTCCTGTCATGACAGTTAGGTCATGAACTGAGAGAAAAGCTTAAAGGAAAGTAGTAGAAAGAAAAAGAGGGAAAGAAAAATAGTTTTATACTTTGTACGCACCCTCTCAGAGGGCACCACCAGCTGGGAGCAATGGCCAAACGGATCCGTTACCTTCATCAGACAGATGCCTGGTGCTGTGTTACAACATCACTCAATCATCGCAGCAGACATCCTGCAAGTGTGAGATTTGAGTGTGTGTGTGTGTGTGTGTGCACTTTTCCCCCCTAGCTTAATACATTGGAATTTATGTAGGCGACAGTGAGATGTGAGGCTAGACGTTGATGCATATTTGATGTTACAAATGCCTCCCCTGCTGATGAGGTCACCTCTGTGTGTCACGGCAGGCTGAGCCCTGAGATCTTCCTCAAGAGACCTGTCGTTGAGGGCAACCGCTGGAGACTCGATTCCATTCTGAAACGGCAAGCGGTGAGTTAATCCAACACATTAGTGCACCAGTAATAAACCTTCCCATTCAGTGTACCGTATTTTCCGGACTATAAGTCGCACCTGAGTATAAGTCGCATCAGTCCAAAAATACATCATGATGAGGAAAAAAACATATATAAGTCGCACTGGACTATAAGTCGCATTTATTTAGAATCAAGAACCAAGAGAAAACATTACCGTCTACAGCCACGAGAGGGCGCTCTATGTCTTCAGTGTAGACTACAGGAGCAGTGAGCAGCATCTCTGGCAGCATAGAGCGCCCTCTCACGGCTGTAGACGGTAATGTTTTCTCTTGTTTCATTTCTCTCGGTTCATGTCAAATTAATTTTGATAAATAAGTCGCAGGACCAGCCAAACTATGAAAAAAAGTGTGTCTTATAGTCTGGAAAATACGGTACTCATGTAATCATTTACACTCCTGGGTGTTTTCCTGGTAATATATTTATATTGACTGGTGGGTATGCTGTACTGATTATCAAGAACTGTTTGTTCTTGCAGCAAAAAGGTGTGCGGATCTTTGTGATGTTGTACAAGGAGGTGGAATTGGCTCTTGGGATCAACAGCGAATACAGCAAACGGACACTACTACAACTTCACCCAAATATCAAGGTGAGATGAAAGTAGTCAGTTCATAAATTGGCTCACGTGAAGCTGTGATTATGAATAAGTTATCAATTACTGCAAAGCCAAGAACTACTGAAATAACTATTTTTAAGTCGACAAATTACAGAATTAAACTAAGTAACAAGTATGGATGGTTACTATAATATTATTACTGAAATCTTGGGTAAGGCTTTATTTTAAGGTGTCCTTGTTATACATTACATGTACTTCCTATGATTATAATTAATTAATTATGCATACTTTCATGCAAGTAACCCTAAACCAAACACTAATCATAACCCTAACAATATAGTAAAGACTTTAATATTATGTCATACCTAAATGTATAATTACTCTGTAACAAGACACTAAATGTTACAATAAAATGTTACCAAATCAGTTTCATTATTAGTTGCACTACTAGTTACTGTAAAAAGTTATATTATTACTATAACTAGTTACTAGTAAGTAGTTACTGCCCAACATTGTCTACAGCTTACTTACATCACATTAATGGTTCCTAGTTTATTTTAAATCAGTAATTTAAAAATGGTATCATTTGGGAGGTCAGTAGTAAATCTGAACGAGTCCCTGACTGGTCTGACTAACTGCATATGGACTCAAAGTTTTCTTTACTGTGATCAACTATGTTGACTCGTGTTTTTGTTTTGCATATTGCGGTTTCACAATCTTTAACCTCTGTGCTACATCAGAGAGTGCTAACAAATGTATTTTCTCAGGTAATGAGGCATCCTGACCATGTCTCCTCTTCCGTGTACCTGTGGGCGCATCATGAGAAGATTGTAGTGATCGACCAATCGGTGGCTTTCGTGGGAGGCATTGACTTGGCGTACGGACGCTGGGATGATGTGGAGCATCGGCTGACTGACATAGGAAGTGTTACCAGGACTCTTCCCGTGTCTGCAGAGGTTTGAGAGATCTCGTATTTTATACTGGCAGTGTTGTTTTAGTATGATTTATATACTATCATGGTATTTATTAAAGGGATAGTTCTCCCAAAAATATAAATTCTGTTATTAGTTACTCACCCTCATGTTGTTCCAAACACGTAAGACATTAATTCATTCATCTACGGATTTTCATTTCTTTTTATTAAATTTTTAGACATTTTAGTTCCTAAACTAATTTCAGTTAGTTGCCAATAATAATAATAATTTAAAAAATCATTTAATTATTTATGTGTGTGTGTATACAGTGTGTATATATTAATTCATATATATATATATATATATATATATATATATATATATATATATATATATATATATATATATATATAAGTTTTTCAACTAATATTTATATTTCAATTAAAATCAATTTTTGTGACTTATAAATACACAATCAAATATAGAAAATACCGTATTTTCCTGACTATAAGTCACACTTTTTTCATAGTTTGGATGGTCTTGTGACTTATAGTCAGGTGCGACTTATTTATCAAAATGCATTTGACATGAACCAAGAGAAAACATTACCGTCTCTGGCCGCGAGAGGGCGCTTTATGCTGCTCAGTTCTCCTGTAGTCTACACTGAACAGCATAGAGCGCCCTCTCGCGTTTGTAGACAGTAACGTTTTCTCTTGGTTCTTGGTTTTAAATAAATACGACTTATGGGCCAGTGCGACTTATATATGTTTTTTTTTCCTCATCATGACATATTTCTGGACTGATGCGACTCAGGTGTGACTTATAGTCCGAAAAATATGGTACTTATTTGATGTCCTTCTGTGTGTCACAGATCACTTCTGAAGGCTCTCCCGCTATGGCCTCTCAATCAAACGGTTCCAGCACGGAGCACACTAACGGCAAAAGTTTGCCTGTTGACACAGTGGACCAGCCGAAACTGAAAGGACAGGGCAAGACAAAGAAGACCCGATTCAGCATCCGCAGGCACCTGCAGAAACACGGGCTGGCTCCTGCAGACAGCGTGAGCAGCGTCGAGAGCTCTGAAGAAAGTGAGTACGCCTCCGTCTCTGGAGCACTGGCGAATGCAGACTAGTGGCATGTTACTGACCTAAACTCCCACATTCAGCACGGCTGGTTCTCTAAAGCCTGCTGGCAGCACTTTAATATCACTGAGCAGCTTATGCAGTGATTTACAGTGTTTACCCCAAGTGCAGAAAAACATGAATCATTAAGGTTTCAGTTGAGGCTTGTGATATTAAAATGTGTTTTTATAAAATACGCTTAGGAATATTTTAGTGTAAAATCTATATTCATTTTCAAATCGTCTCTGTTTTTCACTCACGTTTTCCATGCCATGCTTTTTAAGAGGGTTGTCTCGGTTGTAAAGATACCCCTTTTCTTTAGGTTATTCTAACAGTATTTGCAGCCACCAAAATTTGATCCCTCTTAAATGGATTGAGCTGAGGGTGTCCATGCCCTCCTGCTTGTGCCCAAGTGGTGAGTAAGAATCAGGCTTGGGTGAGAGGTTTAAGGTGTGGACTCTGTCAGAGGTTGTCCCTAATTCTGATCCTGAAAGGTTTCGCTGTAAAGAGCTATTTCATGGGTCAATAGAGCAACCTTTCAAAGCACTGTGTGGTTTGCTGTGTTTCAACATTCATCTGGAGGAGTCTGACTAAGATGCAGAGTATTCGAAGCTGGCAGATTCTATGCATGTGTGTTAGTTTGAACTGACATGGCAGTCACTCAACAGTGTGAAAGCATGGATTTCTGAGAAAAGTAGAAGTTTTGTGTGTTTTGTATTGATGCATGGTTTTGGTTGCGGTTTTTTGTTGATAGTTTTTTTTTTCGTCTTAATTAGTTTCTTTTTTCTGTGACTCTTCTCAGAGACTGAAGCGGCACAAGATCTGCAAGCAGATGTGATTGGCCTGATGGGAAACACGCGGTTCTGGCATGGCAAAGATTACTGTAACTTTGTTCATAAGGACTGGGTCCAGTTGGATAAACCTTTTGATGGTGAATTATTGCATTTAAAGTTTGCATTTTTTTGGTATTACAATTATTTTGTGCATATAAATATAATACAATACAATACATAAAATGAATTAATATAAAAGCTTTATATATATATATATATATATATATATATATATATATATATATATATATATATATATATATATATATATATATATATATATTCATATTATGTACATTTGTAAAAGAATATTACAATATTCAAATGTTATAGTTTTAGCCTTTTAACATGCTTTTAAATCCTATTTTGACATTTAAAATTGTGTTTTTCTTTTTTAGATTCAAATGATTTAAATAAAATAAAAAATTCTGTATTCTGTTCTTTTTGCAGATTTCATTGACAGGCACATAACTCCCAGAATGCCTTGGCATGACATTGCCTCGGTGGTTCATGGGAAAGCAGCCAGAGATGTTGCACGTCACTTCATTCAGCGCTGGAATTTCACAAAGGTGAGAAAGACAACATTGGCATCATTGTGGATAGCTGACACATCATATGTCCACGTTTTTTTTTTTTTTCTACATCAATATTGTATGTTAAAATGAATATGAATGTCAAAGAAAATTATAGATTGTTGAACTGGTCAGCATTTATTTTTTATTTCCAATGATCCTGCAGTGTGAGAAATTAATATTTAAAGTACAGATATTCCACACAGTCTTTTTATTAATATTTTGTAAAACATGTAGAAGTATGCATAATAATTCAAATAAAATTAGTTTTTACAAGTTTTACACAGCAAGATATTTCATCTTCCTAAATGTATTTCATGTCACCCCCGCCCCGTGCTGTTGACTCATATCATAAACATTGTTTTGAATATATGTTTGTATTTGCATTGCCACCTTGTTTCAGATCATGAAGCCCAAATACAGATCCCTGTCGTACCCATACCTCCTTCCTAAATCTCACACTACTGCGAATGAGATCAAGTATCAGGTCCCTGGCTGCACCCAGACTAATGTCCAGGTACATACAATTTTATGTACACATCCGTATTCCCATCAGATCCTCTACAGACAAATACCACATACATCTTTAATAATTCTCTCTTGAATTATTAGGTGTTACGATCTGCCTCGGACTGGTCAGCGGGTATAAAATACCACGAGGAGTCGATTCATACAGCTTACGTCAACGCAATTGAAAACAGCGAACACTATATTTACATAGAGGTGTGTGTCTCAAATGACATATACTCACTTCTCTAAATGGGTTCATATTATCCCCGTCTAATAGCCTCACTGTTGACGTATTGGCTGCTAACCACAGAGACTGTTGCTTTTCTGTCTATAGAATATACAGGATGTCCTATATTATTCTTTCAATGGGCTAATGTGTAGCGTTTCCTCTTTCAGAACCAGTTCTTCATAAGCTGCGCAGACAACAAAGTCGTTCACAATAAAATCGGAGATGCCATTGCCAAGAGGATCATTAAGGCATATCGGTGAGCTGCATTCAATAAGTTGCTTCTTTTGTTCAGTCTCTAACATATTAAACTAATCTCTGACACACAAAGGCACTCAACTTCTTTAATGAAACACTTGTAAATCAATAAGACTTAGTCTGAAGACAAAAAGGTATTTTTTATTGGTAAAACAATAGCCAGCCATGAATGAATAGACTGTATAAGGCCATACTTACACAAACTGTCTTTGACAGTTATGTCATGTACTTTCTGTGTGGTTTACAGGGATGGTAAAAAGTACCGCGTGTATGTGGTCACACCACTGCTTCCTGGGTTTGAGGGGAACATCAACACTGGAGGAGGCAGTGCCATACAGGCAGTCATGCACTTCAATTACAGGTAACACTAAATACCATATTTTCCGGACTATAAGTCGCACTTTTTTTCATAGTTTGGCTGGTCCTGCTACTTATAGTCAGGTGCGACTTATTTAGCAAAATGAATTTGACATGAACCGAGAGAAATGAACCAAGAGAAAACATTACCGTCTACAGCCGTGAGAGGGTGGTCTATGCTGCTCAGTCCTCCTGTAGTCTACACTGAAGACATATAGCGCCCCCTCGCCGCTGTAGACGGTAATGTTTTCTCTTGGTTCTAAATAAATGCGACTTATAGTCCAGTGCGACTTGTTTTTTTCCTCATCATGACGTATTTTTGGACTGATGTGACTTATACTCAGGTGTGACTTATAGTCCAAAAATATAGTAATAGGATCTGAGTATTGAGTAGAAAGAAATTTCCTTAGTTTATACATACTACTATTTAAACTTCATTCTGCAAAGGCTGTGAATGCAAAGAAATATGACACAAAAGATTTTGAACTTTATATTCATCAAAGAATCATTAAAAAAAGATCATAGTGTCCAAAAAAGAATTTTTAGAGCTAAATTAAAGGGATAGTTCACCCAACAGTGTAAGACCTTCCTTCATCTTCGGCACTCAAAATTAAGATATTTTTGATGAAATCTGAGCGCTTTCTGACCCCGCATAGACAGCAACACAACTGACACAGAATAGTAAGGACATCATTTAAATTTTATGAAGCTACGAGAATACTTTTTGTGCACAAAGAAAACTAAAATAATGACTTCATTCAGCAAACTCTCTTTTATTTTTGTTTTCTTTGTGCACAAAAAGTATTCTCGTAGCTTTATATAAAATTAAGGTTGAATACTGATGTCAGATGGACTATTTTAATGATGTCCTTACTACTTTTCTGGGCCTTGAATGTGTCAGTTGCGTTGCTGTCTATGCAGGGCTAGAGAGCTCTCGGATTTCATCAAAAATATCTTAAGTTGTGTTCCGAAGATGAACGAAGGTATTATAGGTTTGGAACAAAATCAGGGTGACTAATTAATGACAGAATTCTCGTTTTTGGGTGAACTATCCCTTTAAGCAGAACAACTGTTTCCAACATTGCTAGTATTAAAAGGTTTTTCTTGAGTACCAAATCAGCAGATGGAATGATTTCCGATGGGTTTCGTGACAATGAGCATTGGATTCTGAAAATTAAGCCATGCCAACACAGTAATAAATCATGAAATATTATAGATGTAAATTATCAGATAATTGAAAGGAATATTCCATCTTCAGTAGTACATCTTTCTTTAATAAAGCCAGTTACCACAGAAAATAAATTTTCAGTGCTAGTAAAAGTGAAACACTGAATATAATATACAGACAAGTTTAGTAAGTGACTGTAGAACAGCATAGTATAGTATAGTATAATTTATTTTGGAAGTATACTATACTGTACTTGTGACTATAAATAGTGTTTTAATCTTCCATTCTGTAAATAATGTGTTTGACCTCCAGTGTACTGTAAGTGCTTCACTGAAGTGATTTTTTTTTGTGGTAACTGACCACAGAATGCTGCAAATGTGTTTATAGAGCATTGCATGTATTAAAGACAGCACATTACTTACATCTAGCCATAAAAGTTCAAATATTATTCTGCTGCATTAAATAGTTATCAGTTATCTTATAAATAGGGAGTGTTTCATTGGAGGGATTTGTTTGCGAATGTTTTTACTGAATTTATTGTGTCTTTTTTTAATGCAGGACAATGAATAGAGGAGACTGCTCCATTATCTCTCAGCTGAAGAGAGAAAGTGAGTACAGAGATATCTAAATACCTGTAAATGTTTCCTCTGTGAAGGGTGTGTCTGTAATTCTTCAGATGTTCTTCATAGAGTTTCTGTGGTTGACCCAAGCAGTGCAGGCACTCAAAGATCTATGTGGTTTTCTGTATCCACCACTTTGACAAATTAATGGCTTGGTTGCATTTTATTTGATGGGTTTTGGTGTCAAAGAAGAACAAGAACAAGAAAACAAGGATTTCTTGAAGTCCTAGCCTTTTACCTATGAAGCCTTTAGTCTTCCCATCCAAAAAACTACACAGTAATGGACAGGAATAGATCTTATATTCTCAAACAAGTTTGCTGCAGTTGTATCTTCAATAAGACACAACTTTACTATCCTATGAAGGGATTTATAATGCAGCTTTAATAATACTAGATCTTAAAGAAGCCTTCAGAACTTTAAAACACAACAGTGCCCTCTTGTGGTTCTTTCACATATTTATAGTGAAAGACAAAATCATAGTTGTTAGTTGTGAAAGACCTAGTGGGAAAAGTACGCAGTGTGTGGGTTTTGTATTGTGTACCATCTACTTGCAGTCAAACACACTGCTGCAGTGTCACGATGTGGTGAAGAGCGTTCAGTCTGTACCAATTGACCCCATCATGAGAAAGGAAGGAGTGAAGTTTCTCTGTTTGAATAATCCAATACGTTGTTGGTGTTCTGTTGCAGCTTCACTGGATCTGAGCGTTCCCACAGTGTCCCGAATACAGATACATATCGCTGATTGCTGAAAATGCAGGAGTTTGATTGTGGGTGCATCATTGGTCTGGTGCAGTTATAAATATAGCTGTGGAACTGCACAGCCTTCTGCTCGAATCAAATAATCAAAAATGCTAAAATATACAAGAAATTTAGTTACATTTAAAATAAATATTTTGAAGTATGAGAAGCTGTATGTAAGACACTATTTTTTTTAAGTGACACTGTACAACTTTAACACCAGCAGATGAAGTATCAGAAGAAGGAAACGGAAACTCTATTGAGCTCCTCGTGAGGCGTGAACTTGAGGGGTGTCGAAATACATGCAAAAAAAGTCCAACGATCAAATGGATTAAACAGAATAATTACAGAGCAAACTACTAAATCCCAGTAGATGACTTCTAATTTAACTTAACTGAATCTGAAAATCTTCTAACCTCTGTGACTGATATCATCAAGTTTTTCATATGTGATGATTTATGCTCCAAAATACAATACAATTATTTACATGTTGTGCATTTGGCACACACTTTCCTTCCTTGTCTTTACTTTTTATTCAAATTAATTATTGCATCAGGTTTATTTATATAGTGCTTTATACAGTACAGATTGTTTCAAAGCAGCTTCAAAGGAAAATAATGGTCTTAATGTTGCAAAATTCATCAGTTATTAAATAATTTCCATTTTTATCTATGAAGCAGCTCTATAGAAGAAAAATAGTTTTCATTATTCAGCTCAGTTTATTTTAATTTTGATTAAGTTCAATGACAATTGTTGCAGAGTTTATTATCATTGTAGGTACCGCTTCAGAAACAGTGTGAAATAGTTTGACAAAGGTGTAAAAGTTAAAAGAGAATTTTATTGGACCTTTAAACAATGTATGTAAATCAGTATTTCTCGATTCAAGCATACAGAAAAATGTAAATGTCAAAAAATTATAAACATTATTTTATTATATAAAGTTCAACTAAGTTATGCTATACAGATGAATAAGTTATATAGGTAAATGACACAATATTTATTTTTGGCTGAACTATTTCTGTAAACATCAAATGAAACCGGAACATTAATGTATAAAAACCCTATTAACATCATTTGCTGTCTCTCTCTCTGTGTGTCTGCAGTGGGTGATCAGTGGATGAATTACATCTCATTTGGGGGTCTGAGGACCCACGCTGAGCTGGAGGGAAAGTTGGTGACTGAACTGATATATGTGCACAGCAAGATGCTTATTGCCGATGACAACACCGTCATCATTGGTGAGTAAAAATAGAAATCTGCAGACAGGAAAAACACATAATGAGTGTGTATCATCTATACATGTGTTTATAGAAATGATGTGGCAATCATGAAACTGCTGCTGTGGTAATTTGTGGTAATGAGAAGTAAACTGTTAAAGGGTTAGTTCACCCAATAATCAAAATTATGTAATTAATAGCTCTTCCTCATTTCGTTCCAAACCCGTAAGACCTCCCCTCATCAGAGGATCCGTTGGAATTTTTTGAAGCATCGAAAATGCATTTTAGTCCAAAAATAGCAAAAACTACGACTTTATTCAACATTGTCTTCTCTTCTGGGTCTGTTGTGAGAGAGAGTTCAAAACAAAGCAGTTTGTGGTATCCGGTTTGCGAACGAATCATTCGATGTAAACGGTTCACGTCTCCAATACGTATTAATCCACAAATGACTTAAGCTGTTAACTTTTTTAATGTGGCTGACACTCCCTCTGAGTTAAAACAAACCAATATCCTCGGTTCTTGAATCGGACACGTCTGACAGAAACGATTCTTGACTCGAGAACGAGTCAATCTTTCGCTCTTTATCTGGCTCGGCTCGATGTTCATCTTCAGGTCTCTCTTCACAGCAGTTCAGTCAGTGTACTGTTTGAGTTCATGAATTACTCCTGGATATTGGTTTGTTTTAACTCAGAGGGAATGTCAGCCATATTAAAAAAGTTAACAGCTTAAGTCATTTATGGATTAATGCTTATTGGAGACGTGAACCATTTTAAATGATTCAGTTCGATTTGGTGAACTGATTTAAGAAGATCCGGTTACATCAAATGATTCTTTTGCGAACCAGATATCACTACACTGCAGTGTTTTGAACTCTCTCTCACAACAGACACGGAAGAGAAGAAAATGATGAATAAAGTCATAGTTTTTGCTATTTTTGGACCAAAATGTATTTTCGTTGCTTCAAAAAATTCTAACTGACCCTCTGATGTCACATGGACTACTTTGATTATTTTTTTATTACCTTTCTGGACATGGATAGTATACCGTACACACAGTTTCAATGGAGGGACAGAGAACTCTCGGACTAAATCTAAAATATCTTAAACTGTGTTCCGAAGATGAACGGAGGTCTTACGGGTTTGGAACGACATGAGGGTGAGTTATTAATGACATAATTTAGATTATTGGGTGAAGTAACCCTTTAATATCAGAGAATGACAGAGATGGAATGCCTCCTCCTGCTGTTAAGATGTATTAAGATGTAGTATTGTAGTCTATTATTTAAAACTTTCATCATAATTGTACAATGTATATGCCAGGTTCTGCTAATATCAATGACCGGAGCATGCTGGGTAAGAGAGACAGTGAGGTGGCCGTCATCTTTGAGGATATCCACACTGTGAAGTCAGTGATGGATGGTCAGGAGTATCAGGCCGGACGCTTTGGATTGAGCATGCGGCTGGAGTGTTTCAGGTTCAGGACTCATTCAAGTCTGTTTCTTAACATAAACAAGCAAATAAGGTTTAAAGATGTTTTCTACTTCCTTTAAAATCAATAGGATGATTCTTGGCGCCAACACTGACCCCAGCATTGATGTGACGGACCCTCTAAGTGACCAGTTTTACAAGGAGGTGTGGATGACCACCGCTGCCCGCAATGCAACTATTTACCAGAAGGTCAGCTTAAAGTTTTCACACAAAATATCTATCTATCTATAAGTTTCTTTTCAAATAACCTGACTGAAACTTCTCCTCATGCTCCAGGTGTTCCGCTGCTTGCCGTCCAGTGACGTTCGGTCAATTTTAGAGCTGGATGGCTTCCTCTCTAAGCCTGGTTTGGAGAAGGAGGACCCTGCACGTGCTCAAGAGGAGCTGAAGAAGATTCGAGGCTTCCTGGTGCAGTTCCCTCTCCAGTTCCTCAGCGAGCAGAACCTTCTGCCACCCATCGGATCGAAAGAAGCCATGGTGCCCATGGACGTGTGGACATGAGAGAACCTGCCCACATCACCCGAATAAAAACTGAAACTGCAAATCTAGCAAGTGTACCAGGAACGACCTAAGCTTTCTTATCATATAATAAACACTTCTGAGACTGAAAATGAGATCTGAAGGCACTTCAGTTATAAGTTGTTTACCAGATTGGTTTGTTTCATCCCTGATTGTCTATATATTCTAACACTATGCAACTAATATTAATTTATGAGCTACTCATAAATCTTATAAAATGGTTATATGGATCATTTTGTGGTGTCCTGATTGGATGCTGTATGTTGGTTTTGTGCCCTGTAACATGCACTGAATAGGTATTATTCTCTGCAATTAAGTGCCAACTATGTATGTGAAATTACATCTTTTCTCAATATAAAGTGGAAACATTTCTCATGTACTATATCTCGAGGTAATTTATGGTTATTTGATAGTGGACGTGGTCCATTAAATGTTGCTTTCCTATGGTATGAATTGCCATGTTTTGGTGGCCTTATTTCTTAACTGTGTTCTTAATGCTGGTTGTGAACTAAAACCCACCAAAGCATTTGTCTTTTATGACCAAACCAAGTTGTTTTCATAAGACTAGTATTTAGACTTCTCCCCATTATTTGTCCAAATTGTACATAAACTGTAAAAACATGCCTGGAGCTTTAAGAAGTTTACTGTCCGTGCTTGAAGTAATGAAATCATTGCTCGTGACATTCCATTTAAAAGTACTGAATCGGCTACAACTGCTACCATTTAAATAAACTGTCCAGGATTTTCATGTCACTGTAAAGGCCGCAGCATGTGTGTCCTGCATTCTGAGTATCCAGCAAGTATCTTCTAACAGTTGTTAGTCAAGCACTTAAATGTCTGCACTGCTGACTGTGTACAGTATCTGCACTTTTACTTCAGAAACTAATTCCTGTTCTGTTCTTTGTCACCTTTTCCTCATGTATTTTCCCCATTAATTGCATTTTTGCACACAATGTGTATCATCAAAAACACAAATGATCTGTGTTGGGATGTTTATGAAATATGTGAATTGATGTTATACAGATGATTAAACCATAATTTTCACACTATTGAGTCTGTCTGGAGGTCTGTCTATCTATCTATCGATCTGTTATCAATGTGTTACAAATGGTTGATTGGAACATCATGTCTGTTCTACGGCTGTGTCTGTGTGTGTGTGTGTGTGTGTGTGTGTGTGTGCGCGCGCGCGTGTGTGTGTGTCTCTGGGGTGTCTGGTAATGACTGAATGTGTGAACACTGTCTTACTGTCTCAGTGGTCTGTGTGGGGGTGTGTGGTGTGTACATGTGTTTCTCTGGGATATGTACAGCTGTCATGTTCCCTGCAGACTGCAGTCTGTGAGCTACAGCTGAGCAACAGTCCCTGATACAATCTCCTGACCTTTGACCTACCGCTCACATAGTGCAGATATAACGTCATTGGGCATTACAAACTCACCAGTTCAATTATAAATCTATAAAACCTGATGAGTGAGTTTGGAATCTTTATTAATCTCACATGCAGGTATTGCATTTCACTTTTTTTTTTTATTGATATTCAATTATCTGCCATTTCAGTGTTTAAATGTTCTATTATTATAATGTTGGTCTCATAACTGGCCTAAAGTTTGCCTTGAGCAGGTCTCTGTTGTTGTAGACAACAAGCCCATACACAAAGTGCCATTTCTGTCTGACTGGAAAGAAATGAGAGATAGATAAAGACCAGGATTACTACAAAAGCATGTCGTCCTGTGCTCAAGCTCGTGCATGTCTGAACATTGTTTCTAAAATCCTCAGATATGTGTACCTGTGAGCCTTTTTGTTACAATAAAAAAGCGAAATCACTTTTTTTTTTTCAGGTTTAAAATGTGGCCAGGTGTTTTAAATATATTATTTGTGTGCATAACCACGAGTTTCACTCCTAATAGACATCTCAAAACATACGCATGTCAGACGGCAGAATCATTATAGCAAAGTCTTTAATGATATGTGTGCTAGTGTGAACGATTTTGTTCTGCTAACACTATTAGCTAGTTTACTGTCCAATAAACGGGAGGAAAGATATTCTCCCTTTTCCTCAAATCTCCAGAGCAAATCGAAACAACAGTGACGATGATGAATGGAAGCAAATCTGGTTTGAAGGCATGTAATTTGATCAGGCTAAGTCACACAAATACAAAGGATCTTATCATAAAGGAGTAGCCTATTGCACAAACCACTGCAATGTGACTGCATTGTCAGCTCAAAACATTTTCTCACAGGCAATGCTAATGCTAATGATGGTGTTGTTGCAACAGATAGAGCCCAATCAGGTTTTCAAGTTCACAAAATGGCCTGTTTTTACAGGCAAAAGTTACTGAGGAACAAAGCTGTCTTGTGGCAAAAGCGGAGAGGAATGAGAGAAGTGTAGCACACACATAGCAGAGTCTGTGCTGATAAGATGAAAGCTATTGCGCAAGGGATGCTTCACACTAGCTGAAAGCTTGACAGGGATCACTCTGGGGAAACATGGATTTTTACAAACAAGATGTTGTGGGAAAAGCTTTAAAAAGGCACAGAGTATGATTTTAAGACTCCTGTAAGGTACATTTATGTGTATTTTCCATGATATTCAAAAAGACCTTCTGTTCTGGCAGATTAATTGTATCTTATACTCTAAGCTCCCCCATTCCAGCACAAAATTCCTCCAGAATAATTAATATCCCCGATTAAATTTCATATGTGGCTGAATGATCCCACCACTAGATGGAGCACTATTCACTGCAGTACTGTGTCATTCTTTAGATAGATAGATAGATAGATAGATAGATAGATAGATAGATAGATAGATAGATAGATAGATAGATAGATAGATAGATAGATAGATAGATAGATAGATAGATGTTGGATGGATGAATGAAAGATGTATGGATGGATGGACGGATGAAAGATAGATAGATAGATAGATAGGTAGATAGATAGATGATAGAAAAACAGACATGTATTGTAAATGGTTCATTGCCACAGTTTCAGTCTAACCAAACCAATTGTGAAATGTAGCCGAGCTCATGGCATTGAATAGGACTTCCATTATGACAGACTGAGTGTGTCAGAAAAGGATGTTTTTTTCCAAGGCGAATGCGAGAGGAAGGTGGTGTGTGTGTGTGTGTTGGGGGGGGGGGGGGGGTATATATAAATTGCACCGCTTACATAAACGGAAGGTGAGAGGAAGTGTGCTGTTTGTGGCTCACTGTCTCCCTCACTGTCTGAAGTGCGGCTTCCTGTTTCTGACTGCTTTTACACATATTATAAGCTGCTCAATGCATGTGCATAATCACAACAATAGCTGTACATTTTCTGCAGCAAATTTAATGAGTGGCTTTCCATTCACAGCTCGCTGTAACAATTCAAGGGAGTTGCTGTGTGGTTTCTAAGGTGTTCTGTTGTAATATTCTTATTTTGATTGCTAGGGTGTCTTAACATGGTGACTATGTTTATCCAACTGGCCCCTAGGATGGTGCTTAGCTAATTCGCTAAGTCTAGGCTGGGTTTTCTAGCGTGGTTACCACAGCTGGTTTGCATGGAGGATTTAAAGGTGTTTAGCAGGCAGGTCTTTTAGCTGATCAGACTGGAAGACCAGCTGACCAACCAGCTAAAAGCAGTTTGGAGAGGCTAGGAGGCCAGCTAAAAAAACTACTTCCAGTTTAAACTTTAAACTCCAGTTTAGTCTGTTTTTTTTTCTTACTATTGTTTTTTGATTAGCAGTTTATAGTTGTAATTTCTCTGATTACACTTAGCTACTTCAAGAAATTTTTAAAATGTAAAAACGTAAAAAAAAATAAAACACACAATCTGCTTAAAAATAAATAAAAAAAACAGCTAAAACCAGCCTAAACTGGTTGGCTAGTTTAAAATGGATTTAGCTGATTTTAGCTGGTCTCCCAGCTTGGCTAAGCTGTTCAAGCTGGGTTCCCAAACTGGTCAAGCTGGTGTTAGCTGGATGGTCAGCTGGTCTCCCAGCCTGACCAGCTAAAGATGGGGTCAAAACCACTGTAAAACCAGCCCGCATCCAGCCATAACCAGCAATGACAAGGCAGGAAGATCAGCCTAAACCAGACAAATTTGAATTTTTTAAGCTATGCTTTTTAAAAAAAGTAGATATAAATGAACTACAGACGTTTTCCAGTTTGTTAAGTATGTTAACTCATATCCATGTGGTAGTTGCAGTCAATATATATATATTGTTATACATTGTTTGAGTTTGGCCCTGCCTTTCATTCAGAGGCCACGCCCTAAAACGCTGGTGATTGACACGCTTTCCCCGCCTGAGCCTGATTCACACGTCCATTGGCACTGGTGCTGTGGAGTCGGACTCGTGCAGCAGCAGATCATCGGTACAAGCACGAGATGTCTCCTTCACACACAGTCCTATAGCGGCTAATTCGGTTTTATAAACCCGGATTCGCGAAGAACAGCGGTTCCGTTCCATCCGGGAGCTTCATCTGCTCCGACTGAAGTCAATCCAGCCTGTTTGGTGTATTACACGGATCAGTTCGGCGTGTATATTCATGTTATTGCGGGCATTATATTGTTGAATACAACAGATAATCATGGCGAGTGACTCTCCTGCGAGGAGTCTGGATGAGATCGACCTGTCTGCTCTGCGGGTGAGTGGAGAGCTAACGTTACAATGAGATGTTTGGATTTACAATGGGTGATATGTATATTGTTCAGCATCTCGCCATTATGATGGTGAAATATGGGAGCTGATTTTCTTGCACCTGACCGAGAAACACAGCTTAGAGATTCACGAACCGTTTTAGTATTAGTAGAAATATTACATTATTAGATATATGTTTATTTTAGACACATGTAGAGATTTTTTATTATTAGAAATTTGAGAAAAATATTTAACTAAATATTTTTAAACGTAAAGATGCATCTGTTAGTCCTCGAGCATCAGATTTAATAATAGCGGTGGAAAAATATCATTATTATTATTATTAATACTAATGTTGTATAATTCGTCTGGAGTTCTTCTTTATCCAATAATTGGAACATCATATTCAATAAACATTAGTCTTTAATATCTATACCCTAACGTGATTTACACGACCGACGTGATTATGGTCATTTTGTTTGTCAAATTTCGCATTGTATACCGTGACCAGTTTGTCGTTTTCTTTGCTAATTATTGCTAGATGTTTTAAAGCGATACACACAGACTGTATCTGGTATTCATCTTGCTCTATCCTGTGTGAGGCCTATAATGAATAGCAATGTGTGCATTGCAGACAGCTTCACAATCACTTCTGGTCCCTGCCGTTATCTGATAATGATATAATATATAGATGTTTTAGTGTTAAACAAGCATGTATTGTGTTGGATTTGCAGCTTCTGATTGTCTTTTGTTCGGTCTGTTTGAGATCATTTCTCTGTGACATACATTCTGTGTCTGTGTGTGGTCATAGCGGTGTGCGCTGAGATGCTCTGAGTGATCTGGATGCCAAAGTCCCTTGGTTTTAAGATGCTTGATAGATACTTACTTCCCCTTTCCCACCAACAGGAACAATCACTGGCACTTAAAAACCTGTTGGAATCAAACTGGGAGTTAACGTATGAGTGCCAGGAGGCAGGATAAAACGCAATTTCAAATTTGAATCTGGCAAGACTTGGTCTACATTTCAGTAACTACACCTGAAGCTTTTACTAATTTAATTTAGCTAAAAGGTCATGCTATGGCATATCAGTCTTTTATTGGGCTCTCGTCTTCGCATGATACAAATTCTCTGGTCAGAGTTAACAAAACTTGAACTTTGGAACACAGCTAAAAGTGAAACTTGTCTGCTGCATTCACATGCATATGAATGGAATGAAAAGTGTGGTTTGGCCACTCCTTTACCCATGCAAAACTAGACAGCACTCAATATAATCAATGAATGTTTACACCGGTAGTGACATTCTGTATGCAATGTTTGCAATTTGTTCCTAATGCCTGACATAACGGTGCTAAATGATGCTGAAATTAAACAGTAAATCTAATTGTAAACGATTTTATCAATGTATAAGTTTCATTTTTAATATTTTTTCTTTTCTAATTTTTAACGGAACTTCCGGTAAAAATAAAAAAAGCTTGCATACATTACATTTCTGATTTGCCATGCCAACATCTCAAAATCCAATCAGAGAACAGATTTATAAAACCAAGGCCCCGCCCTATGTTTTTCAATAATTCGTTACACTCAGTCATGCTCCACGATAAAAAAGAAAACATCTGTCACTACTTCTCTTTCATCTCAACTGTAAATGAGTTTGGATGTTAGAACATGTTTTCAAAACTTGTAAACAAAATCCTGCGGAAATGCTGGCCTGATTCATGCGGCTCTTTGTTTCGGATGCTCTAGTTTCTAGACGCTCTGTATGATGTGTGTAGAGTCTCTGAATGTGGCGGTAGTGCACAGACAGTGTGCTCCTACTGTGGGCTTGTGTCAGATCTGTTGAGTGAGATGACAGACCATGATTGTAGGCATGTTAGTTATACAACATGATCTTACCTGCGCAGCTTGAGTCATGTCTGGACATGATTTGTGAGGTAATCAATCAGTTGACTGTGGGAAGCCGAGAGGGGTTTTACTCTATATTGTAATGTAAAGCAGTTTAGATGGCAACTAACCTGTGACTGTTTAGCATCACCTGACTGGTGGTTTACCGGTGGTTTTCGGTGTCATTGCATCAGATGGCACAGGATATACTAAAAACAATTTCAGACTTGTGTATTATAAGTGGAAAGTTTCCTCTCTGAATTAGTCAGAGTTTTATCTGTCATATTCGGTTTGGTTGCACTGTGGAAACCGCTCACCATGCCTGACTGTAGTCTTGAGCGACCATGTCTGTTTACATCGCTGTGTAGGCGTCTGGCATTTGAGACACTCTCTAGATTCAGAAACAGTACAGCGGCCCTCTCAAGCTTTCCCGTGTCTCTCCATGTGAGGTATCTTTAATACTTTTTCCCCCCTCGCCACTACCCATGGCCAAAGCTGTTTTCCTCATGTCTGCTCACGAGCTCGCCACTCTCGCAGGATCTTTTGTGCTTAAAAATTAGGTCACGCAGTACAGTGCGCATGGTCTTGCCTCACAGGGGAAGTGCTTTATGTTTTGCTGACACAGATCTGGACAATGTGCTTGATGCTACATATATAGTGCTTGTTTATCTGTTAACTAAATCAAACATATTTCAATAATGTATTCCTTGTATGTATATATCTAATGAAGATTTTGTGTATATAACATAAGGTAATAGTAATAAACACATTTTCTTCTGATTGAGAGAGGAAATAGGCTACTGCAGTAGATTGACTTTGAATGCTCTATTTTACTGTCATGATTCCAAACAGCCGGTAAGCAACAGGTGCTTGAAACGCTGTTTTGTATTGATGAGTCGGCTGCTGTATGGCCAGCTGAAAGCAATGCTTCTCCACCCCTCAGTGCACAGAACAGACACCGAGAGAGACGACACTGCGCCGGGACAGTCAGACCTCGGGCTTGCTGGTCAGCACTGGCGAAGTCTTCCAACTGAATCATAGCTAAGGTCTATCCAAAAAAGTCGCTAGGTTTGTCACTATCATAGACTGTATAAAAACATTGACGTAGTGTCCGTGACGTCACCTATTGGTTTCCGAAGAGCGTTTTTGAAGCCAAAAGTGGGCGGAGGTGGCCGTCGCCATCTTGGCAGCGCGTCACCTAGCATCACTCCCGGATAATCGTAAATGGGCAGAAAGGCGGGAGCTTGTTTGCTGAAACCATGCCTACCTAGCTCGACAGCTCTGACAGCAGCGGCAATCCACCGGTCACTTAAGATTAGCCCTTAATTATGCAGAACTTTAAGGCTTAAAATAATTTAAACGGATGAGTTATATAAAAAAAAATCCACCTCCTTTATAGTTGTCACGAAGGGCAAATTAGCTATATAGACCAAAATAATTTTTTAAACCAGGCTGTAAACATGTTTTTTTTTTTTTCTGCTGTAAAGTTGGGCATTTTAACATGGGGAGTTTATGGGATTGACTCCCTTTTGGAGCCAGCCTCCAGTGGCCACTCGATGACCTTCCGCTCCCTCTGCAACTGCAATTCAGTGTGTATATTCTGTGGAAAAAAGCAGCTTAAAGTGTCTGAAAGTTGCTAAATCTAGCGCTGAAGTCGCGCTCATGTGTGAGAGGCGCCGGAGCTGATGGCAGCGGGCAGTGGATATGTGTGGCGGTCAGTGAATATTGTGGACGAGTTCTTCTGTGTCTTTATGTCCTACTAGTTCTACAGCTTCAGTTTTGGAACTTTAACGCTTAAGCCCCTTTCACTCTGCGATTCCGGCAAATACACGGGTAATGTGACCTGGCAATTGTTCCCGGGTCACTAGATTTTGCACTTTCACACTGCCAATGATTAACGTTAACAGGAATATGTGCTTAACCCGTAAAAGTCCCGTAACGACACGTGACATCAGGGCATGACGTGTAATGTACGAGTCAAAAACGATCTCAGCTTCAGCTTGGAAAGTGAGGAACTAACTGATCTCTGTTTCATTACAGTTTGCACATTTTTTTTGTCGTGAACGTGGATCTTCCTTAACCTGTTAAATGTCACCACGTCCCGTATACGGGACGCCTACGTTGACTATACTATATTACAATCAAATTTAATCTAATCGTTGGAAAGGTCTAAGACTCCCAAATATATATTATACCAATATTTTTTGTTAAAAATTATTTAGGAAAAGTAATAGATTAATTTATGACAAGAGTGCACCCTCAGAAATCTACATTACAAAAGGAGTTTTGACCTTTGTTTAAAAAAAAGACTTCCTCGTTGCCTTTTTCTCTATCACATTTTAGAAATCATCAGAAGTTATATATAACTTGAAAACATAAAATCTCAAAATTCATCCTTTAAAACCCATTTTAAAATCAGACATTGCATTACCATGTAAATGGCACATCAAAATCATGTTAAAAATGTTTTCAGTCATGAATTATAAAAATGTAGGTTTGTATCATGCACATTCAAGACAGGTTAACAGGTTAAAAACAGCTGGTAAAAGAGTCGCGCGATAACGTGTGCCATCACTACGACACGGCATTAGATCTGGCTTTTATTCACACAGCGCTCATCCCGGGATTGAACCCGGCAATGTTACTAGGTTCCCGACCCGGGATCAATCCCGGAATCAATCCCTGGACGTGTTTCCTTTCACACAGAAAGCGACCCGGCAATGTTCTGGCAATTTGCCTGGTTCGACGTGCAGTGTGAAAGGGGCTTTAGTAACACATACAGCTGTGTCCTCGCCAAAGTGCAACAGTGAAAAGAGACCTCTCTCAAACGTGTTCAGAACATTATTTAAACAACACTGGTATTGCGTTATTTAAAAAAATAAATAAATAAACACCGGTATTCTGTATGAACCAATATACTGGCCAGCACTATGTTCCACCCCTAAAAATAAGTATTAGATGAAAATAAGTTTACAAGTTCATAGTAAGGGCATTGATAAAATAGTACATGTGACATCAGTGGTTTAACTGTAATTTTAATGATGTCCTTACAACCTTTTTTGGCCTTGAACTTGTCAGTTGCGTTGCTGTCTATGCATGGTCAGAATGCTTTTGGATTTCATCAGAAATATCTGAATTTGTGTTCTGAAGATAAAAAAGTAAGAAACTAATTCTTGACAGAATTTTTTGTTTTGTTTTTTTCAGTGACCTATCCCTTTAAGTTGAAGTACAAAAATGACTAAACTGAAATAAAAATAAAGCTATTAAATATAAATATTTACAAATAAAACAAATAAAAAAAAAATGAAAAATGCACACCAAAAATTAATAAAGCTTGAAAAATTATTAAAACTGAAAATAAAATAAACCTAATTCAAAATATTAATGAATACTATAATAGCATATTATAAAATACCAATATAGCCTTTTAGCAGAGCTTAATAGTTACTATAATAGCATATTAAATACTAGAATAACACTTGATTATTATCACCATCCATTGGGTTTAAAAGTCTTTTTGAATATGTCATGGATGGGTTGCATTTCTTTCTTAACCGCAGTGCGATGTAACCTTTTGCATGTTACTTCTACAGAAAGTGTGTGTGTGTATGTTCAACCTATTTTGCCAGCATGGATGAACGAACATTTAATTCCAGCCTCGTGTTTTTCCCTGTGAATAATGAATAGGTAAAGGACTGTTAAATCCCACAGTCATGTCAAGGGGAGGTGGGGAGAGTCCCAGCTTTAGATGTCAGCCAGTGTTTTTCGTCTTTTCCTTGTGTCGTTATTCTGGCCAGCAGCATCTGCCTCTTGTGCTCCGGGGCAATGTTGCTCAATAAAAGAACATATGAAAAGCTAATACACACCCTCATTCATGTAGGGATATTATCAGTCCTGTTATCTCTAAAGAGCAATCGTTCATCATAACCTCCTCATCACTGAGCAAATGTGGAAGAGATGGCGGTTTTGGGGGGTGGGGGGTTCCTGGTTTTAAAGATGATCACTGGAGCACCGTCAAGAGTAATGAATCACTGTAATGAAACACTAATGAGGTTCTGTGATTATTTGAGCACTGGAGGTCCTGCCAGATGTGTTTATGTGGGAGAATTTCCTTTAATGGAAACTTCTGCTATGTTTTTCCCAGTGGTTTTGTGTTATAGCATTTTTTTTTTTGGGTTCAGAAAGATAATATGCCTTGGTTTTGGGATCAGCTTTGAAATAAATAGTGGTATCTTGTAGTAATAGTTCACCAAATAATTACATTTCTGTTTTCATTTACTCACATGCATATTTTTCCAAACCGCTATGACTTTTTCTTTAACAAAAGGCGTTTAGCTGAATGTTAATGCTGCTGTTTTTATATAATGAATTCATATGGTGACCATATGCTGTCAACTTCAAGAAAAGACCATGGAAGGGGACTATATGACTTTATTTCCAAATCTTGAGAAACAGATTGAACTTGAAGTCATTGTTGAAGTCGCCCTTCTTCAAGACCTAAAAATAAAGGTTCTTTATTAGCATCTGTGGTTCTATGAAGAAGCTTTATTCCATTAAAGATTCTTTATAGTGGAAAAAGATAATATATTAAAATGGTTGTATAAAGAACTGTTCATTGAAAGGTTCTTTGGGGAATCAAAAAAAGGTTTTTTTTTTTTTTTTTTTTGCATTACTGCGAACACGTTTTGTGTAACGAGTATATCTCATTTGCACTTGGTCGCACTTGGTCATGTGACCATAAGAGAACCAATGGCATTTAGCATCATTGATGTCAGATTTGAAAAGGACAATTTTCATTGAATATTGATTTGAAAGTTCACTTTGTGAACAGTACATGCTACTTCTAGTACATTTACATCTATGGTCTTTTATGAGCCCTGTATTTTCATTTTATGAATGAAGCAGCTTGTTTCATGGAATAAAAGAAAGGAATACAGTTTTGGAAATGCATGAGAGTGAGGAAATAACTGGAATTTAATTTTTGGGTGAACTACTCCATAATGCCTGCTTTTCTTACAGCTGGTGATTAATTGCATAGGGATTAACAAGAAATGTAATTACTGGTGTTGCATTACTGTATTGCCCCGGTCAATGGGTTCAGCTTCCCCTCTCAGGTATAATATTGTTTATTAGGCATTCTGTTCTGCTGTGCAGAGCTGCAGGGCTGTCATTCAACATGGCATGTCTAAACATGCTCTAATCTCCAATGGTCCTTCAGAAGATACTTTGAAGACGCCTTTCTAATACAAACAGCATGGTCACATGGCTCTACACTATAGGGGTTTGTTTACATGAAACTTCTCCATTGGAGAGCTCAGATTAGTTTAGTTCAATTTCAATTTTTAGTTCAAGTTCAAATCCCACACAACACATACTAAGTATAAATCACATACATTTTTTTTTTTACTTCTAATTTGCTGAAAGTCTTGGTTGTAAGTTTTACTAAAATGGACAGAACATGGTACAAAACCAGAACTTCGAATTAAAAGCTTAACATTCAGCACTTCAGTAAAGCTTTGCAGATGGCCCCTTCTTTAGTGGTGTTTTCAAGAGATTAAGTGAATGGCCTCCCACTCAAAAACTGGACCACTTAATTTATGGTCCTTATGGGATTGACCCAGCCAAAATTCTAATGACACAGGTGGGGTTTAAAGCTACAGTGTGACTGAAGCATGCTTCGATTCTATTGCTAGCTATATACCATTCCACTTCCAAAATATTACCACAATGCCTTCTCAAAACTATACTACTATAAAAAAAGTAAAGTACGTACTTGTTGATTGTTTTTTGCTCAAAGAAACATAGTTAATGCAAATGCTATGCTTCGTTTTATGCATTGTTGCATTATTAAATGTGTCTGAGCAGAATTCCTAAGTTGCGTTCTCAGTGTTGCTGTTTGTGCAAACTGTAAAATACTTTTCTCTTTAAGGTCAACTACTTTTATGGTGGAGCAACCTTTTAAAAGTAACCAAGATCAAATTGACGTGCTTATAGAATCTATTTGAATAACCTGAATACTGGTTTAATGGCTTTAGAAGCAACTCTGTGGTTGACTACTTGTTACTGTGAGAGTAATGGAAGAATTCACTTTATGTAGAACAAAACTGCACGCCCTCAATGCATGAGCCAAGCCCAATGTCTGCATGCATTTGTGTAGAGTATGTTTCCACCCTGTGAAGTTTTAAGTATTTTGTTGCTTAATCTGGGAATTCTTAGACACTGTAACTTGTGCAAATCCTAGTAAATTCCTATTCGTTTTCTCTATAGAGAAATTACATTTTTGACAATAAAATGTTATTTAAAGCTTTCAAGATAGACCTACTATGAACTAAATAAGTTCCTCTAGAAGCCATAAATTAGTATATATATATAATTTAAAGATATTTTACCAATCCCAATCTTTTGTTTAAATGGTGTAAATAATGGATTAAATATTACACTTGTTTTGTAATTTCATTTTAAATTAAATTTTATATTAAAGCATAATGACTTAATGATCAAATTTGATCAAATAAATTAAACCTTGGTATTTGGTCTGTTGCATTCTTTCAAAAACATTATCTATTAACATAATAATGTGTATATATATATATATATATATCATCTAAAAGCTAAAATATACAAATATAATCATCTAAAAGCTGACTTTGTTTGGTTCAGAGCTTTTCTTTTTTTTTTAGGATTTTTTTTTTTTAATATCCCTGTAGGGAAAATGAAAGGGAATAATACAGAGGGTGCTGCATTTGCACTGATGGACTGCTGGTGTACTCTGTCAGTGTTAGCCTGATGCCTGAGGTGTCTTTCCATGAGAAATATGAGCTTGCTTCTTAAAAAAAAATAGTCTTGACTCATTGTGTTATTTTTCTGAACCAGCAGAGTAATGGTGTATCATTAAAAACTGCTGAATGCCTGGAGAAACATGGGCCACTTTAAGCATCTTTAAATTCGTAAGCAGAATGTGGTGGTCTCATTTTGGTCAGCAGTTTTTCCCCCATGCCTGTCAATCTGTAGGAATGTGTTTTGGAGGCAAAACTTTCTGTTCAAGAGAACAAACGTCTCCAAGTTAATGTTAAGCAAACATGGATATTATACACCCTTCCTTTCTCCAGCACATTTCTCTGTAAAGAACTGTATGGTTTCATAGTCTTATTTCAGGAACAAAATGTCATGCAGGTTCAGGCACATGCACGAGTTATGTAAGATAGATACGAGAGTGTTTATTTAAAAAGAATCACAGGAAGAAGATGTTCCTGCAGGACGGTGACGGTGCAGGTGTGTAATTTCGGGAATGTTCCGTCAGGTCTCAGAGCAGTGGCGAGGTTGATGGGGTTTCCGCTCACAGCCGGCAGCAGTGATGTTAAGAGTAAGGTCTCTGTCCGAATGCCGAGTGCTCTGTTGACCTAATTCTTCCCACACTGACTCTGTGGCTGGGTGTTAAACTCATGCTTGGTTTTAAAGAACCTGAGCTGAATATACTGTGACATTCCACTTTTAGCTTGTACCCATGTGCTTTTAATTTACTGTAAATGTATGTTTGTTTCCGGTTGTTCCTTCTGGCTGCAATTTATAATGATTTTTGAGTCTTCAGATGAAATACTTTATGGGATGTCACGGTATAAGATATTGTGTTAATGAAAAATTATATTTGTAGTACAGTATATCCAAAGGTCAAATAGTACTTCATACAGTAATGTTTAAACATTTTATAATGTTTTTGAAAGAAGGATCGAAGCTTAACAGGGCATCATTTATTTGATCAAAAATACAGTCAAAACAGTATTTGTGAAATATCATAATTTCAGAATAACTATTTATTAACTATAATTTTCTATTTTAAAGTGTTTTACTTTTCGGTTGTGACAGCTGAATTTCACACAATCCTTCAGATATCATTCTAGTATGCGGGTTTACTGCTCAGAAAAATTATGATGGATGACAAACAGTTGCGCCGCTTAAATGTTTGTGGAAACAGTGATGCATTTTTTTAGGATTCTTTGATTAACATACATTTCAAAAGAACAGCTTTTATTAGATATACAGACCCTAAATTACCCTCATGTTGTTCCAAACCTATAAGACCTTCATTCATCTTCAGAAGACAAAGTAAGATTTTTTTGATGAAATCCGAGAGCTTTCTGACCCTGGAGAAAACTAAAATAACAAATTCATTAAACAATTCTTCTCTTTCATGTCAGTCTTTGTGTGCGTATATAAGAGTGTATATACCATGATACTTTGATTACCATGTTCTCATATAGGGATGGGTACCGAAACCTGGTATTAAACTGGCCCCGGGGCTAAATTATGAAAGACCATAGTATCAGTAAGATCTGACACTATCGGTGCTGCTTTCGGTACTGGAGGGAAAAAAATGTATGTACTATGTATCTATGCTTAATAGTGTTCTCGTGCACATTTTATCTCACCAAACATTTCTAATGTGCGATCATATTAAGACGTTTGTCTGTGAGATCTGCGAGCTCTCTCATGCGCGCTGCAGAGTCTGTCTGTCAGTCGCACACACTCAACAAGAATGAGCGGGGCACGCACACACATCAAGTTCTTTATTTCATCGAGTTTAAATCTCAACTTTAACAATGTAACCGTAACAATGTTGAAATATCAGCCAAGATGAAGGAACAGCTGATCATAGCTGTATGTATATTTTCAAATTAATTTAGTAGCAGAGCTACTGCAAGCAGTTTTTTGTGCTGCAAATCCATTTATCCATTGCTGAAATTTCCGCGTCTTCATGGAGCGAGCAGGTCATGGTTGCTTAGCTATGGCAGAAGCCTCAGGAGCACAAGTGCCTGAAGGATTTGGGAAACTCCCGCTTAATACAAAGAGTGACGATGGCGGAGACAGCAAAACATTCCCAAGTGTTGTTAAACTTCACTAGAGTTGATGCAGACAATGCTCGTTGTCATAAGTGCAAAAAAAACTTTTGCATGCATGAGCGGAAACACAAGCAATCTGTCAAAGCATCTTTCAAAAGTGCATTATGTGCAGACAGAGAAATGCAAAGTTGTTGACTGCCTAGCACAACACAAAGTAACACAACACAAAATACCGATAAGAATACCGTTAAAGTACCGGACCGTTAAGCAGTATCGGTAAGAGTAGTAATACCGTTTAAAACCTTAACGATACCCATCCCTATTCCACATACCAAGGTATTTAGAGGACTTAACAGAAAAAATGTTTGACCGTTAGTGGGGAATACAGCCAATTAGATTTCCCAAAGTATATTGGACCTAGGGCTGCACGTTCTCAAGTTTTTCATTAACCGTTAACCGAGGCCCTTAGCGGTTAATACTCGGTTAACCATAGTGTGCCATAGTAACCATAACCATAGTAATTTCCGGACATTGGCCGAAAAAAAAAAGGAATGTCCGACAAAATTTAATCTCTCCGGTCAAATTGTCCTATTAAAACTGCCTAATAATGCCGCCCATTAACACAATCTGAATTTGAGAATAAGCCTAAAATGTATAACGCAAAAGGTAACAAGCAGACTCCGCGGCCGCCTCGCTAAGGCTATGACTATGTTTGACACGTACAATATTTGAAAAGCGATAATTATTTATTTATTTATTTAAATTACATTTATATCTGAATTTATGTCAACCTATAGACTTTCAAATATCAAAATGTCATGAATTAATATGTATTTTTGTACAAAATGACATATAAACATATTTTCCTATTATACTTTGCCTGGAAACGCTTCCAACAAGGCGTCGGTTCTATTTCTAGCATGCACGCGTCGAGCCGCGCCTGAGCCGCGCGTCTCACGCAGGCAGTCGGCAAGCTCTAACCTGTTAACATGGGAACCGAATTAAAAACATACACGCCACGCAGCTGAGATGCTTTCGCCACGCATCCAGTGTGTCCTGACCGGCCTAATGATGCCCGGGTGTTGGCTGTTGAGATTACAACAACGAGGTTGTACTTGAAGTATATCTAAGCACTGTATTGCAATACTTGCATTTTGCCCCGTCACTCGTATTAGCCCGCTCACATTAGAAAAATGACTTCTTCTTGTGGACATTACAAATGTCTGGGAGCGCTCTGGCGGTCTCTGGTGGTGCAAAAATGTATTACAACTAATTCAATGCACGCCATTTGACGTCACTTAACCGAGCAAAATTTTTCACTCGGTTACACGATTTTTTAACGGTTAATCGGTTAACCGGTTAACCATGGACACCCCTAATTGGACCTGCCTCATTGAGATTCTCACTGATCTAGAATGCATTAATGCATTATATGCCATTATTGCATTTCAAGGCAGGGCTGTTGATAAGTGCTTACAAATGAACACCTTTCTCCAAGATAACCTTTACCATAGTATTCCCTTTGTATTGTTTTTTTTCTTCTTTTTTTAATATATACACACACACACACCTTGTTCTTCCTGAAAATCCCATTCAGTAAATGTAACCGAGACCTGGCTCAGCCCTGGTGATTATTCAGATCTTAAAGAACTTGCTCCTCCAGACTGCCTATTTTTTTAACTCTCCGAGATCCGTTGGTTGTGCAGGTGGATTGGCAACAATTTTCAAGAACTCAATGAAGTGAATTCTTCTACCTAATGAAATCTTTCAAACCTTTGAGGTGCAGCTCTTAAATGTTGATTTCCATACCCCCTTGCTCTGTGCCCTGGTATACAGACCACCTAATTTTAAAGGTCCCGTTTTACGCGCTTTTTTGAAGCTTTGATTGTGTTTACAGTGTACAATATAACATGTGTTCATGTTTCGCGTGTAAAAAAACACAGTATTTTTCACACAGTTCACCTATCAGTATACTGCTGTTTTCACTGTCACAAAAAACGGGCTGATGACTTCCTTGATCTATGAAGCCTCTCCTTCAGAAATATGTAACGAGTTCTGATTGGGCCAGCGGTACCTGTGCTGTGATTCGACAGCAGCTGAGAGCAGACTGCCCTCCTGGTAACGTGATTGGACTAGAACGCACATGCTGGAGATGTATTTATAATCACAGGAGCGTTTTTACTGACGGAGATGCGCATGAAAACCGCATTTGTTTTTTTGGCACAGCCCTAACATCTAGTTAACAAAGCTAAACCAGCGTTGGCCTTTGTGTAATAAGTTTACAGAAACTGGTTAAGCGCACCAACTTAAATAATAAAATACACTGACCAGTTGTGGTCCATAACAAACGCCTTCTCCAGACAAAGAGGGAACTGCCTCATCTTTCAAGAATAATCTTTATGCAAATCCAGCATTAAACTGATTGAGATTGAGAAAGTTGTCCTCAGCAAGCTGTCCTCAGCAAAAAATGAGGCTGCACATAGTTTTACATGTGCATTATAATTTTCGGGGAACGCGTAGTTAAACATAAATTGTAACCATTAATGTCAAAGTACAGCGTTCCTGGGAAGCCCCAAACAAAGATGATTGTACTCGGAGATGAAAAAACAGCGTTTCAACCGACATGGCGACAAAAAACAAACAGACAAAAACGGCCCACGCCCCCTGTTTGTGAATTCATGTGGTGGAGGTTGGTCAAAAAAACTTGCTTTTAGTGATGTCATTAGCTACAGGAACTAGAGGGATGTAGTCCCAAACGTGTCGTTTTTGTAGGCGAATTCTGTTAAATCAAAATATCTCGCTTGGCATTGAAGCTTTGAGCTTTAGAATTTTACAGGATATTATTTATACTCCTACACAACAACATTACACATAACTAAGTTTAAAACATGGAATCACAAAGAAGGGGACCTTTAATAAGGAGTTTTTTTTCAATAATCTTCGTAAATTCGTAATCTCTGGCTCCCTGATGCCACATTAACGACAGTCTTTCTGAACTTGGGTGGTTTTAACATTACATGTCTGCTGCAGTAGTAAACATTTGGGTAAAAAGTTTTTAGGTCTCAATGGGCCTTTATTTTGAACTCTTTTATTTAAACCGTTTGTTTCTGGACCCACACACCAGAAGGGTCACGCACTGGACTTGATGTTCTTACTTGGTTTTCCAAGTGACTTATCCTTGAAATTTTGGACACTGCTAATCTCTGATCATTATCCAGTGGTTTTAGACTCCTTATTAGTTGGTACCCACTCTAAACTATATCACTCTCCACGTTTATCTAGACGTTTTGATCTTATATGCATAGGTTCTTCATTGATGTTTATTTATCTTCAGGGAGTGTCTTAGGCAGTATCAAGAATGCTTTTTAGGGTGGCACAGTTGAAATATGTCTGATTTAATTGCACAAATCTCTCAGAGGCAGGACCTCTGACATAGTTAATCAGTTTGGTTCTTTATCCTCAAATTTTCATTGACCGTGTCAAAAATCTTGGTGTCGTCTTATTTATTCTAATTTGAGTTTTGATAAGCAGATTAGTGTTATTATTAAAAGTAGTTTCTTTCAGCTAAGATCTATTGCCAAAATCTAGGTGATTTTCTCTTAAGAAAGATCTTGAAACCGTTATTCATTGCTTTTATACCTCAAAGTAGAATCCAATCTTTATACCTGGGTTGGCCTAATTCAACTGTAAATCATCTGCAGGTTCAAAACGCAGCAGTCAGGCTTTTGATTAGACTATAAAATATCAACTCAAAACTCCTGTGCTTGCCTCTCTTTAATACCTCTGTACAGAATTTGGTTGCAACTTCTGTTGTTTTGAAATGTGCTCTATAAATTAATAAACTAAACTAAATGTATATTCATCTCAATTAACCTGTATCTATCCTTCATGTTCCACCATCTTCAGCTTAAGCTGTTATGCATGTTTTTGTGAATTCACTGAACCGTATTTCATAAATTACCCCTCTGGTGACATGAATGGCAGCTATTGCCGGATTACCATGGCAACATATTGTTCCAGGTGTATTGCATTATTTATTGGTCATGCTTATATTCATGAGCATCATGCTTGTTGGAGCTGAATTGAATTCTGACAGTTCTGGGAAATCCTTCAGTTTTTAGTAACTGAATATGATGACAAGTAAGAGTGATTTGATTCCAGTCTTGTTGGTTTTTTATATTCCCACCTACAGATAAGGTGTTTTGCTGTTACTTTTAAATAGAAACGGCACAGTCAGGTAGATATTATTGTTCTCGTGCTAAAAATATCTTTAATTTAGTCATGATTGCAGACATTTCCATTAAGGCAGAGTTT
>NC_039266.1:418535-578972 GCF_003368295.1 Carassius auratus
AGGGACAGTCCTTGAAGCTTTCTTTTTCTTAAAAAAAAAAAAAAAAAAAAGTTCACACAATTCACATTAACTTTTGACACAGATGGCCACATCAACATCTGAGAACAGATTGATAATCTTTAAGTCCCCTTCACTTCAAATGACTATATCGCAAAGCAAATAACAGACAACTTTTCAGCAATGGGAAAACATTTCATGGTTTATAAAATCTTTTGTACAATATTTATACAAAAAGGTTTACAGGATTTGGGCAGCAGTAGTGTTTCTTCACTGTAAGAAACACAAAGCCACAGAGCATACTGATGGAGGGTTTATGGGGTCAATGACAATGTCCAGGCTCAGCTCCAGGTGTTTTCCTCAGAACAACAGTGTAGTTTATGTTGACAACAGAAGTATTATTCACTTGATCTTGGGAGGTGTGTAGTGAATTCGGCACCTTTCATTGAAAACCTGGAGGAAAACATGATCATTAACAAACACTTCTAAGTGCAAACCACTCAGATCAACAGGTGACACTCAATAACTCACCTTCAGACTCCGGTCGTTGACCACTTCTTCAACATTTAGCTCAGACTGCATGAGTTTTAACTGTAGGGAAATGCTAGAGAATTCAAACAAGAGTTCAATCGATTTCAGCCCAAGCACAGATAAATAAATACATTACCTTAGTTTGCTCTTTCCTGAGTTGCTTGATTATTGACAAGTTGTCGCTATCTTTTGCCCTCTCTTCACGTAACTGCCCAACGACAGCAGAGGTCTCTGTAATACATGACTTTATTGCCTTATCTCTGGAAAGATGAGCTTCCATGAGCTGAAAGGCATAGGCAGTACAGAAAAATAGCTTGTAATTAATGCATCACAGAGTATGACAATATACTTAAATCAGTAATACATCAAAAACAAAATTAGGGGATCTCTAATAATAATTTTAGATTATTAAAGAGTGTTTTGCATGGTGATACATACAGATTCATAAAGTTCTTTGCAGGTCTGTGTGGCGTCCACTTTGCCTGAGAAGGATGCAGTGGGCACAGTAGTATTGAGGCCATGGACAATTCTGTCATCTATGGTGCGCATCACTTTTAATACTTCCTACAGGACAAGAAAAGAGATGTACACATTGTACAGCATATCAATGTATATAAAAATGTAAGCTATTTGTTCTTGTTTTGAATGTAGTGCAATCACCGTTGTTTATATGCTTTTCAACCCTTGCTGTGCTGAAAATTCTTAATTTGCTTTAAAAAATTGTTTTATTGTAAACCTCTTTTGTTATATTAACACAAAATTTTGGATTCAGTCTTTTTGCTAAGAAATACAAGACCTGTGCTGACTGAAAGAAAACAAATTCATGAAAATATTGAATCCACTGGCATGAATTATTTCTTAGAAATGTAGGCTGCTCACTATTGACAGGGAACACCGCTACTGTAATAAGGTGAAGGGGAAATTTATTTATTTTTTATTTATTTGGAAGTAGTTATACTCTGTGTAAGCAAAGTCAGTAAGTCTTAGTACAATTAGATTTAATTAAGTAGAATTTTCAGGAAAATTACCAGAACATATCAACGTCGTTGAGATTTTCCACATTAAATGATAAGAAAACATCTTACCCTCCATTTAGGCATTATTGATAAAACTGCTACTATTTTATCTTAAGGTAAAAAACCTTGGTAACTATAATCACACGTTACATTTAAAAAAAAGGGAACAATATAACTATATATACCAGGTAGCTGACAACATTAAGCAGAGGGAAAATCTATTTCAAACTACACTTTCTAATTCTTGTGTAATTTCTCAGCATAGAGCTTTATATTAGGGTTTATATTAACTGAGGGACACATAGAATACCTCAGAAACAATTAAATTAATTGGACAAAACACTTAAAGATCGTTCAAAACCATACATAAAATTGTTTGTTTTTAAATGTCAAAACATCTAAATTATACAACTTCCCCCATACGCTCATATAAACTTTAACTGAGAATCCTGGTGTTTTGCATTGTGTATTCATGAAAACTCGTCTAATGCGTATTTTATATTTGCACAACACAGTCGCTTAATCGCACACGTTTGCTCTGCTGCTCATTGAAGCTCATACAGCATGCAGGAGACCACCGAGGGTCAGTCATTCACACAGCCTTCCCGTAAACATTTTAACAACATACTTATGGAAATCAGTATGCGCTTAAACATCCTGCATACTTTTATCATGCCTGTCAACAACTTCGCACGTTTTACCTGAAACATTGAAAAGTCCTCACAGTTCAGAGCTCCACCGGGCGCCGCCATAGTGGACTGAAGAGGTCCTGTGCTAAGAGGGCGACCAAAAACTGCCTGCATTATGTTTACTATAAAAACGGTTGTTTTTTGACACTTTCTAAAAAACGTTAAAGGGAATTATTGAGTGTTCCCGCAATCTTTTACTGTAGGGAGCCAACTTAATATATATAGTTTGAAAGAATAATTTTTCACGATAAAAATAAGATTAAACGTGATGATTTATTCAACATGTTTTGAAGGACTGCAAATATTTTATATTATATATTTTATTTAACTTGACTTTTAGTTATACCATTTACAACCTCATAATAATCGTTTTACGCTCACTTAACATACGTAACTTACGTCATTAACAGGCGCTGGTGTAAGCTGCTGAGCTGTTTTGGTTGCTCAGGGTCCTTCAGGGTTACACCAGCTCCTCTGCGCTCTCGTGTGAACTCGAACTGACTTTAAGGTTAGATGAACTAAACCCAGCATTGTAACTTGGGCACAATTTCTTGGCTTGAAAATCGTCTTTCTCTTTCATTGTATTTTTCTTCAGAAGTCATGATCTTCAACATGATCAGAGGGCCTCGCGCCGCTTTTGGCACTTTAATAGGTCAGTATTTTCCGTGTGATGTTTGTTTTGGTCAGCATATTATAAGCTTTGGCACTGGGCACAGTGGATATTCTTCAGACACTTGTGGCCATAAAACTAGCTGTGAAAACATGATTATAAAAATATAAAGTATAACTTTTCGAGACTGACATGATTGGATTCACAAGGTTGTTGCGTGGAATTATCAACGACTCGTTATAATGATTTTACAACTCCATCTGATCTCTCTTACAAAATCTTCCATAGTATAATCTCCGATAAAGTAATACATCATAATGGAGTTGTATATTATTATATCTTATCGAGTCTAATATCTTAAAATATAATTTATTGTATGCATCACAGTAAATATAAATTATGAATATTTTAAGATTTTTACTAAGAGCCGTGGTAACTTGGTATCGATTAGTGTTTTATATATATATATATATATATATATATATATATATATATATATATATATATATATATATATATATATATATATATATATATATATATTTATTTATTAAGGGTGTGACGAAACACTTATCCCACCAGACCAGACACAAGACTTTTTTGAAGAAATCCTCAATGATGAAATATATAGATGCAAAAAATTTAGGTGCATTTCAAAATCAACTTGTACTTTATGAAATTAGGGTTGTAAATTGTTATAACAATTTACTAGTGGTTCTGACAAAATGTTCATTGCTTCATATATTAATTTGAACAAAATAAAAAATAAATAAATGGAGTCAGTGTCTCAATTCATAAAGACCTGTTTCTCAATTAGAATCTTTTGAATGAACGATTAAATGAGAATGGTTGTCCCGAGGGTTGTCCCCTGTAAAATTATGATAAAATACCATGCTGTGTATTGTAAATAACAATGTTTTATACTTTAAATTATTATGTATGTAGTAAAACAACACAAACGGGGAAAAATTTGTGGGGTGAATTTTCTCTTGAGAAATTTCGATTATTTTCCCCAATAAAAGCAACCTTTAAAAATTATATTTAGCTGTTTTCAACATAAAAATAATAATACATGTTTTTTTGAGCAGCAAATCCTAATATTAGAATGACTCTGAAGGGTCATGTGACACTGAAGACTGGAGTAATGATGCTGAAAATTCAGCTTTGAAATCACAGGAATAAATTACATTTTAAAATATATTCAAATAGAAAACAGTTATTTTAAATTGTGTTATGTATGTGTGTGTTATGAATACTATAAAAATGATAATTATTAAAAACTGTGGTATTGCTCTGTATGTCATCTTAAGCATTTTTACTGTATTTTAGTATAGCTCATTGTACAACAAATCAGATCGTCAAACGATTGAATAAAAGATCATTCTTAAACAGCTGCTAAAATGCTAAATCAAATGTTTAAATGCAATGTCATGTCCTCATCTGGAAAAAACAAAAACAAACAATGTTTTAAACTTTTACCAGTGCAAATATTACAGGAAACAACAGATTTGTGTTGTATAAACATCATCATGCAACATCACAATGACAGACTTGAAGATCTAAAAATGTTCCACTAAGGAATGAAATTCAAACCAAGATGAGGGTGAGTAAATGACGGAATTCTCATTTTATGGTCCTTTCCTCCTTCTATAGGGCAGGTGAGGAGAGGTGTGATGACCACAGGGAGCAGAAGACTGTGCAGCAAGCCTCAAGAGGGGGCATCCGCACCACAGGGTCAGTACTCAAATATCCATTCACTTCTGTCTGTCTGCATTTGGAAAAGGGGCATATGACGCAGCACATGACATGATTCAGCACCAGACGTGACACAGCACTTGCCTTGACACTGCACGTCATACCAGCACGTTTTGTTACAATTCAAAGAAGGAATTCAAAAGCAAGAAAAAACATGCAGAACAGCGTAATTATGATGTAGAGCAAGATAGGTTCCTGTTTTGGCTGTTCTACAAGGATCAGATTGCACTTTTCTTCACCTTGTGTTTCCTTTCTCCTTGTTTTCTCCAGCACAGCGGCTAGGGTTTAAAGTACCAGGTTACCGTCCATCAGAATGGGATAGAAAGATGCTGCTGTGGTCTGGGCGATTCAAAACCGCAGAACAGATTCCAGAGTTTGTGTCGTAAGTGGGCTATTCCTGTTTACATTGAGATAAACCCCAAGCTCCAGGCAAACTACTGAGCATATAGATGGTGTATGAGGTCATGTGACTAAAGTTCTGCCAGAGTATTGGTGGAACACATGAGATGTCCGCTGTGAGGTTCAAACAAGATTGATTACTCAATGTACTGACAGGTAATTAGTGTAATTCATGGTATCTGGAGGGAGATGAGAGTGGGCTCTGTTTGTGATGTTAGATGCAGAACATGGCAGGCATGTCCTCTGTGACCCATCATACTGTTGCTTTTTTACTAGGGATGAGTAAAAATACTGATTTAATGATTGATTATGATATCCATTTGTATAATCAAAGTGTCAATCCTTAAAATCCCAAAGATCAATGGTATTTTACTGGACGATTACTGGTTCTTTTACTTTATTGGTCATGAAGTCATATTTTGGTTTTGGGAGTCCACAACAACTGGTTGTCAAAAAACACTTTCATTGTCTTATAATATGCATTTATTTTTACCTTAATTGCTCGATTCATTTTTTGATTCATTTTTCAACACTAATCGCAGTGATTGGTCTAATGCCTGTAATTGCATGATGCTGTAATGCTGTAAAGCAGTGTTTGTGAGCGCAGTGCTGCTTTGTGTACAGCGTTACCAGGGAAACAGCTATTTTTCTGCTACAAAAGCGGCCCAGTTGCAAAGAATGAATTTACATTCTCATTCAGACCAATGTGAAAAGACCAACAAGTGGGCGGGCAATATGCTAATATTTCATGTTGACCTCAACATGAAACTGCTTCGGATTTGTTTCAAAAACTACTTTCTTTGTACAATTAGACTTGTTTAAGCATATCTTCACATACTATTTTATAGTGTTTTCTTTACTTATGAACGTACTGCATTGTTTTCAGATTTGAGACGATTGATGCTGCCAGGAATAGAGTGCGTGTGAAGGCCTGCTATGTGATGATGGCACTGACCATCATGGCATGCGTTGCTATGTCTGTCTCTGGGAAAAAGGTAATAAAAAGTGTGCTTTTGGTATAAATGATAAGCTTGGGTAATATGTGGCTCTCATATCCTTTAACCAATGCCTTCAATGGCAGGCGGCAGGTCGGCATGACAATCTGACCTCCCGAAACATGGAGAAGAAGGCTCGATGGAGAGAGGAAGCACAGAGAGAAAAGGAGGAGGCCATTGCACTTGCAGAGAAAGCCCAGTGAGATGCATCCGTCTGAGCTCCATAGAGGCCCATGTCTCAGAGTCAGTTATTTAATGTCAAATGCCACATACATGGCAATTCTGGTGGAGGTAATACAGGTTTTCCTTCACATAGTAAACAAAATTTTAGAGTAGTGTATAAAATAAAGATGTGCGATTTTCCTGGTGTGATTAATTTTTTGATGTTGTATATATACATTTAAATATTACGAAAAAATAAAATTGTGTTCCACTGTGTCTTTACTATTATCTTAAAAGTCTTATGAACTTCTAAATTTTTATAGCTATTTTCAATAGTAATATCAGTAGTATAGAATTGTATTAGCCATCACTCCAGTCCATCAACTGACACCTTAAGAAGCAAAAAGCTGTGTTTGTAAGAAACAAATCCGTCATCAAGATATTTTTTAAATTTGTACAAGTCCTCCATTCATAATTTAGCTTTTTCTGCTGAAAAATGGTAATCTTGGCTGAATCTGTAGAGAAATATGCACACATTGTCTGTAAGTCTGATGGACTTTTTCACTGGTAGGAAGTTATGGATAATAATGGATTGGTTTCTTACAAACACCCAGCTTTTCAATTCACAAGATGTTAATTGATGGACTGGAATCGTTTAGATTATCGTGATGTTTTTATCAGCTGTTTCGACTCTCATTCTGACGGCACCCATTCACTACATAGGATCCATTATTGAGCAAATGAGGTAATGCTGAATTTCTCCAAATCTATTCAGAAACTCATCTACATCTTGGAGGACCCAAAGGTGAGTACATTTTCATCAAATTTACATTTTTGGGTGCACTATTCCTTTAAGGTTGTCCTAAAGCTGCTGTTTATTGTCTGTGTTTGATTAAAATGACCAACCATTAGTAAAATGGCATAGCTATTAGCACTAAATTAAATAGGAAAAAATGAGAGCGTAGTCAAAAAGGTTAAGTGTAGTAAGAATGAAAGCATAATGACTGGCCCTTCTGTGAATGAAGCAATGATGAATAAGAGTCTTCTACAGATGTCAAATTAAATCACTTGACCACTGAGCTTCATGAAACAGCATTTATGTAAATGGCGCAACAGAGAACAGTTACACAACCTCAATATGACAGCAGTATTGAACACAAAAAGCTGGTCATCTCTTGGGAAGAATCTGACATTAAAATAAGAGAACCTAAGTAAACAATCATATCTTGAGCTAATACCTAGTAAATCTTAAGGTCAAATCTGTTGATAAATTCTTTTAAAGTCCATTTGTTTGTCATTTTCCACCTCCATTTTTTAAAACGAGGATTATGGCACCTTCGGTATTAAGAGATTCTAACCCTTGCAAAAATACAATAAAATAAAACAGAACAACAACAACACAGAACTGAATTATCTGCTCTGTATTTTTTCATACACAGTTCTAGTCAATTGTTTCACACAGTTCTAGTCAAAAATGGTGTCTGAACGTGTGAGCGCATTCAGCATGATTAGACATTAATATTTAAGTTTGTCTCACACACATATCAGGAAGCTAAAGCCTTTTCAGCTCAATTTTCAAAAGCTTGTTAAAATATGTTGGAAGCTTTGCAAGGGTTGGAGTTTTCTCAGCCAGAATGAGGCGGCGCTCTTAAATACGTAGTGTTTTCTGTAAGCACATCCCATAATGCAGGTATGTGCCGATCCTCTTCACCTCAATATCCTGAGAAGCGCTTTGGGGGAATAAAATAGACTACAGAGGTTCGAATCTAAACAAAGGGTGTCTGTTCTGAACGTAAAGTGCCGATGAAGATGACGCTCATGTGAAATTGTCCTTTAGAAGTATCAAATGGTCTAATGCACAGGATACAGGACCTGACTTTTTGTCCGTCCAGCAGTCTTAGTGAGCGGGAAGACTCCACTCCCAGAATTCCAAAGGTGCAAATGTTTAACCCTAAAAGGAGATGTGGAACCTGTACAGTTCAGTCATTGTCGGAATGCATGTTTCGATGCAAGTCGAAGTAAGAAACCCTCTGGCTGGCGTTGTCAGCCGGAAAGCCCTGACCCCTTAGTCCGTTTTTTGAGTTGTCTGGGTCAATTGAGAAGGTACAAGTGCCTTGCATTTATCAGAAGTCCTTTTGAGTTTTTCGACGCATGTTGGCTGTGACTTTTTTTTAAGTGGGGTGATTTTAGAGACATGCAAACACAGTCACACGGTCAGTCCAGTGTTTTACAACAGGTGGAAAGCAGATCCCTTTTCAGAGTCAATATTGCAGTCACATCACACGAGCTGTACTTTCCTAGCTTCTGTTTCGTCATCGCTGGATGCAGTTTTCCTGAATCGGGCTGAGGGACTGATGGGATGTGCGTGCTTTGATGGGCCGAAGGACAGTTCAATGAAGGAAGTGGGATGTTTAAGTCATATGAAAGATCTACTGGTCACATTTTCCACATCAGGACAGGAAGTCGCTATCGTTCTGGAGCCATCGTTCTGGACCGGGCCAGGGAAGTAGGACAAGAGGGAGGAAATGGGTTGACCGGCAACACACGCTCTTGTATATCACACCTTAATTGAAATGCTCATTTGTTAAATCCTTCGCTCTGTTCAGTCAGGGGAGTGTTGCTCACCCTCCAGGGTGGATTTCTTGGAGAAGATGGGGGTGAAAGGAAGTGTTAAAGTTGGAAACCCTCCATGGGAGCCTCGCACTGCTGGAAAAGGAACTGCTGCTGCTGGAGATCAACGGCAGGGGCCAGGGCCGGATCTTCATCCTCTGTGCTGAAGTAGCGCTCGATCAGGTCAAAAGCCTTCTGGTAGATCTCCTGGTTCTCATGACCCTGTAGAAACTCCAGTTTGTCCAACCCTGATGGAAAGGAATAGGAAAAGGTTGTCTTTTTTTCTACACCCATATATAAATGTTACACATATATTTTATAGAATAATATGTATTTTTTGTCTACATTTTGTTTTAATTGATTTTAGTTGTTAATTAAATATGTTGTTCATAAGTTGTTATAAATTAAAATGCAAATCAACTTTTATATATTAATACGAACATTTTAAATAAAAAACTATAAAACGTGAAAACTTGTGAGATTCTGATCTTTGGAATTAAGACGTTGGCAGGATTAACACTGCTTAACATTAACAAGGGTTTATTGTAGAAAGGTTGGGATGTAATGAAGGTTCTGAAGACCCCAGAGAACCAATTACAGGCATATGATCAGCTGAGGACGAATGAAGAAAAAAAATATTCTTACTATATGACATTAAAACAACAGTAAATTACCGTAAATTGCTATTATTGGAAATATTTTTTATACATTTTTTGTTATTTTTATTATTATTATTATTAAAATATTACTAAAATCATGCAGATAAAGAAATATATTACTAGGATAATAACAATGCAATACAACAAATATTATCATTAACAATTTTTTTTATTTTACTGGAAAACAGTAGAATTACAATATTAATATTCATGTCTGTCTTAGACCTTTTTTTACTGCATGTATATCCTGTACACTCAGACTTGATTTTTAAATTGTATTTATTTTGGCACTAAATAGTTTGTCACTGACAAAAACACTGGCACAAGTTACCATTTCACATTAAAAAAAAACATCTATTGTTCCATTATAATAATCATAATAATAATAATAATAATAATATATTCCATTAAGTGTCCATTTCATGCATTTAACATTTAATATTGGGAGTTTTTTGCTAACTCAGCTACTTTTTGTTAGGAGTAAAAAGTAACTATAACTAGTTACTTTTTTAAAGTAACATGCCCCAAACTGGTCAAAACTTTTGGTGAAATAGTGCAGATACAGGTAAAAAATAAAACCTTCTAGTGCTCATGTTTGTGAACGCTATAAATGTACACTATTAAAAACAAGATTTTTGTGTCTTTTTATTATTCTCATTGCATTTTCACTATATATAATTAAGTCACATGAGTATGATGAGTTATTATGCTTATGAGAGCACATTACAAGCGACCCAAACTCACAGTGCTTGCAGAGATGGTGTTTGTGTGGGGCATTAATTACTGTGAACCAAGCCGCTCAGAGACTATTAGTTTTCAGTGAATTTACACAATTCACGTGGGTGGGTCATACTTCTCAGATCAAAAAATATGGAAATCCTCATAAATATGGGAAAATCAAATGCAAGTGTGATGACTAACATACCATACGCTTCTTCGATGAGGGCGCAGTAGGGGTTGATTCCTCCTCCTCGTTTAGCTTCCAGCTCACCCAGTCTTAGGATGTTCTCCAAGCCATTCAGTGCCACCTGTACAATCTTCGAATCCATCAGAGTCAGGAGGTCACATAAGGGCTTGATGCAACCAAGCTCAACAAGATGCCTGAGGAGAAGATTAAAGCATTATAATGTGAAGCCGTCTTGGTTGCTGATGCAGTCACAGGGGACACAAGTTAACAGCAGGCTAAAGCAGTGATCTATCTTCTTACCTGATCTGCTCAGCAGAACCACCAGATGTGGCATTTGTGATGGCCCACGCCGCCTCCTTCCTTGTACGGAACTCGGCTACTTGCAGAATATTAATCAACGGGGGGAGCAAGTCTGCATCCATCACCATCTGCAGAGATCAAAACAGAGATTGTGAGAAAGAAACAAGACACTCAGGGCATATTGGAGTATTCAATTTGTTCCGAAACAAGTACTTAAAATATTTTAACAAATGACTTTCGGCGTGCAGCATTTGTCTTTGGAAAAAAAAAGATCCTACATTGAAAAAAAAACTTGATATTAATTTTGAGTCTGTGAGTTCACCTACCAATGGTATGAGAGGAGAACAGCTTTCACTCTTAACCAAACTAACATTACTAGCCAATCAGAATTTTCTCGCAGCTCTGTTGAATCTGTTCACACATGATCTCTTAATGGTAACTTACTGGTAATTTACCAGTAAAGATTGTGTGTGAGAAAGGGGCTAAACTCTTCCTCTTCATATGCTGTGAATTTGAATTTCTTATAAACACTGTTTAATCACTCTATAAAGTTAAACATCATCATGCCGTTGCTGCCCTCTACAGGTATTTGTTATAATGCATAATGTGCCTAAGTTGGTTATGATCAAATTATGTATAGGCATATTAAATTATGTATTTTAATTAGTGTTGTTCAATAAAACCATGCAATTACTTGGTTTTGATATTTTATTTGAGCCAATTATTATTGCCTCATCGTTAGTTTATTTATAAATAGTCATACTCAAGACTGGTGTCACTTAGGTCTGTTTGTGTTATAAAAAATATCAGATTACTCAGTTGCCAAAATAATCGGTAGATTACTTGATTAATCTCCTGATTAATCATTAGTTACAGCCCTAGATTAGTTAAAATATTTCAAAATACAACTGCATAGTTTTATTTTTGTTATTAAGAGACAAATATTTTGTCATTGAAAATTTCTTAAAAAATAGTATTAAAATATTGTCTCGTCCTAGTGAATCAAGTATCTGTATTTGGTCTCATTTCGTGAGCTGTGAAGTGTTTCTTAACACCCCTAGTGTTGATAAGGGGTGATATAGCTAATGATACAGCTTTCATTCTTCAGGTCAATCATATATTCATGAAAAAAGTCAGTTTGAATAAGGAAAGCGATAACTTTGCCATAATATCCTTTCAAATTATCCTGTTCAAAGTTACTTTTTTTCATCTCAGAAATATATCCAGATTACGGCCCATGCATTCAACCAACTTTAAACATGCATGTACCTGTATTTGTGCACGGTTTCCAGCTGTGATATTGGAGATGGTCCAACATGCCTCTTTTTTAATGGATTCTTTTGGGCTACTCAGCAGGTGAAGAAGACTTTGCAAGGCAGAACAGTTAAGAATAACCTGTTCATGAGAAAAAAATATTTTTTTACACCCTACGCATTTAATGGCTACAACATTACTGCAGAGGACAAAAAAAGTACAGTTGTTTTACCTGAGTCTGTAGGTCATCTCCTGTTACTATGTTCCCCACGGCTCTCAGAGCAGGAGACACCACCTTATATTCTGCATGTCTGGAAAACATGAAAACAACAGCTCAGAAAACTGTTGTCATTCTAAGGATTTGAAGTAGCACCCATAAAAATACAAAAGAGAGAAGCCATCTTAAAAGCCTAAGCCAGTGGTTCTCAACCTGTAGGGACTTGGGTCCAAAAGTGTGATTTTTAGACTTGAAAATGAATGAAATATTATAATTAATTCTGCATATTTATATAGAATATATATTTTTAAAGTTATGCCAAGCTCTAACATTATTTATCAGTATTCAGCAAATCACAAATTACTAATAGAGTCATGGGGCCTTCAAATATTAATTGGGTCTTGGAGTCACACTGGTTGAGAATCGCTGGATTAAAATATTGATTATTCTTTCCATCTGTTTTTCAAGTCTTACAGCAGCAGCTCCACTAGTCTGCGGCAGACTCCTGAGTCAATAACAGCCTGGATCTTCTCATTGGGACCATCAGACAGATAAGAAAGAGCCCAGCATGCATCAGCCAAAATGTCGGTATCATTCACAAAGAGCAGCCAGGACAGAACGCTGAGACACGGCGACACCTGCATTAAAAAACAAATACAACTCAGATAAAGGTGTGTATTACTTAATAAGATTTCATTAAATACTTAATAATCAAGTTAATGTTGATTTATGTTGGTTTAATATTTTTTTTTTTTTGTTTATTATACATTAATCAATGTCATTGTAAACAAAAAGGTATTCACATTATCATTAAATTGTAAATCAACATTAACTTAAGTAATTAAGCATAATTATTAATAACATGTTCTAGCTTGAGCAAACATGACCACGATGACGTGTGCATGCCACCCACAGCAACAGCACTGAGGTTTGTAGCTAGCGAAATGAAGCAAGAACTGACTGTTTATGTGCTTGCTTATCATTTATCAGGCACTTTCATCTTTCATGCTCTCCTCATTTTCATTTACTAATCTGGAAGATGCTTTTATTCAAAGCAGTGCCAGAGTGTTTTGTACAATAACAGCTAATAGTTAAAGGGATTCAGCCACTCTTACTGTAAAGATGGGCCTCTGGCTGTTAATAAATTCTGTGCTTTAGTCAATTGTCTCAAGCTATAATAATGTGACAGTAGTTTGTGGGTTGCCCCTTCTTGCAATATTTAGATTTCTCAACTTGAGCCTCAACTTTGTTTGCTCCACAAACACACACTAAAAAAATGTCTTATACTTACTATGGCTACATTTATTTGATAAAAAAAATTAAGTTAAAAAAAGTAATGTGCTGAAGTACATTTATAATTTACATTATCAAACGACATTAGGATTCTTTGATGAATTTAAATTTGAAAAATAACAGAATTTTTAGCAACAGTTATCTACTGTAACACTATAAAAGTTTGTTTATATTTAACATGCCCTTGTTGAATAAATCATAAAAAAGAAAAAAAAATCATAATGACTTTAAACTTTTGAATGGTACATAGTAAGGCATTGTTATTTTAATTATTTTGCATTATTCAGTAATGTTATAAGTCCAATAACAACAAACCAATTTTTTTTTATGTAATCGCATAAAGAAATGGCACAACTACTTTATTTATATAAATTAAAAACTAAGGTTAATCTGTTTAAATCACTACAAGTGAATTTGTGCATCACAATATAAAGCTAACCTAAATGTAAAAAAAAAAGGGGAAATGAGCTTGGCACAATTAAATATCCAATCCTGATATATATATATATATATATATATATATATATATATATATATATATATATATATATATATATAAATTAGTGCTGTCAAATGATTAATAGTAAGTAATCTCATCTAAAACAAAAGTTTTGTTTACAAAATATATGTATGTGCACTGTGTATATTTATTATGCATATATAAACACACACATGCATGTATACATTTCAGAAAAATATGTTTCTATATTAAATATTTATTTATAATAAATATTTTATTAATATAAATATAAACATGTAAATACATGTATTTTTTTTTTTTAAACATATTGTATGTTTGTGTATTTATATGTACATAATAAATATACACAACATGCATATATTATGCAAACAAAAACTTTTATTTTGTATGCAGTTAATCATTTGACAGCACACTACTTATATTATCTACCTATCTATATATATATAGAGAGAGAGAGAGAGAGAGAGATATTGTCCATTTCTAGAAATCTACTTTGGAACAATGTATATTGTAAAAATCACTCTACAAATAATGTGTACTGAACTGCATGGAAACAAAAGGAGGTGACATATACCTTGGCAAAATCTGGGGGTGGGTTTTTCCCCCTGCACAGGTTAGACAGAGCCCAAACTGCATTCCTCATCATAGTCAGACGGTTTTGTTTAGCCAACAACCTGAGAATGAGAATTTGCATCATTAGAATAACTACTCAACAGTACAGTTGTTCAAAAACAAATGGTTGCATGACTTACTGTACTAAAGAGGGTAGAATATTGCATTCCAGAACATAGTCCCTGCACTCAGTGCTGTCACCTGCAATATTGCCTAAAGCCCACACTGCCTGCAGTGCAAAAAGACAGTTTCAATCACAGTTAGTCCTATTTTTTTTTTATATACCTATCTGGATCCATTTGTGCCACTTCAGCAAGATGCTCACCTGTTCCTGTACATCCTCGAAATCTGAGCTGAGCATCTCAATGAAAATGGGCACCGCCCCAGCCTGGATGACCACGCGTGTCTGGTGGGATGTTCCTGAGGCGATGTTAGTCAGAACCCATGCTGCTTCGAACTGCACAGAGACAAAACGCCTGTCACCATACTGCAGAAAAGCATTCACTAATGCACCATTCTAGAGCCAAGAGGATTAAATGAAGATAGCGAGGACACTTGCAGAATACACACATTCCAATAGTGTGAGCGTGTGCTGGGAGAGATCCATGCCGGATGACTCACTGTCTCACTGCTCTAACTTAACGTGATATCTCTGCAGGCTGTTCTTCTGCTTCTAAGGCTGTATGGTTCATTTTAATATCACTTAGATACAGCATGCTGGGCTCACCTGTAGCGTGCAGTTCTCTCTTCTTTTCAGGAACTCAACAAATCGGTCCACGACACCAGAGGTGGCGATAACCTCATCAATAGGGGGATTAGGCTCTAATGGAGAGTTAAAAATGGAATTAGCATCGTTTTCTCATAAATATGATTATGCAAATGCACGAATTTCAGTCTTCGGGGTCTTTCACCTTTAGATAAGAGCTTTCTGAAGCGCTGTGTTCCTATGAGCTGTTGCTCTGGGGAACTGGAGAAGATCATCTGTATCATGTCTTCAGAAATAACACTTCCCTTTGATGATGGAAAGACAGAAATGAGAATAATCTATTTTAGATTTTTTTTCACTGATAAGTAAAACACTATGATTAGCTTTTTTTTTTATCTTTCTCACGGTGATTTGGTCCATATTGTTGGCCTGTGATTCCAGGTATCCACTGTCCGACATCCCATCATCCTCCAGTGTTCCGTCCTCCTGCACTGTGGCCACATTTCTGCGCTTGAACAGCTGTAAGAACACAAACTCTCAGCTCACTGTGCTCAATAAAAATACCAACATGCGCCACATATCAGTACTAATGTTGCATTTCTTTCCTTTGAAGGAGCAAGCGAGCTATGTTTTTATTATCGTTAAAATATTTTCTCCTGTATTGTATCTGTAGGATGATTCTCTTAAACATTGTAAATACTGTGATTTTAATAAGATGCTACTGTTTGAATATTTGAGAGTATATATATATATATATATATATATATATATATATATATATATATATATACACACACACACACTCACACACATATACATACATACGGTATGTGTGAATAAATACATATGTGAACAAACTAGAAAAACAACAGCAGAGTAAAATAACTATATACAAAGCAAAGATCCACAAATCCACTCTTATATCTCCAATTCTCTTACTTGTTCATCTTTCTTTTGTTTGCGAAGTTGGAGACCCTCTTCCTCCCTCCTCCTCCTCATCTCATCTGTATTGAGTGATTTGTTTTTATAGCTTTTGAGACGTGCATTGTCCTTCCCCTGACTCATGATGTTGCCTGCTGGAAAGAGATGATCAAAGCAGGATGAGCGCAAGAGAAGTCACCAAGACTCATTAAAATAGTTGCTTGATCTCAGCTAGATGACAGGCTTTGAGAGATCATTTAATGTCACTTGTTTCTATCAGCAGTGCACACATACACCAATCATAATGCCAGATATGCATGAACATCTGTTGTTTGTGACATAACTAATCTGACAGCAGCAAAAATAGAGAATACTAATGCAGTCAGAGTTTTAGCCTACTAAAATGACCTTTAAGTCACTTAAATGCTAGGTTAAACAAAAAATATATATATATATGTTGAAGTTTTGTGTCAATGTAGCATGAGCTCAGATACTTTCAATCATTCATTTGCAAATAAAAACATTCAAAATCAAGAAGATAAAGAATTATGAAACGGAAGTAACAAAAGTTTTTTTTCTTCTGTACTCTGGGTATCAGACTGTTAACGGGTTCAGAAATCAGAAAATAAAACAGTATCTGGTGACTGGATAGTTCTATCCATCGGTTGTTGACTGGATTTTGAGATGTGGGCACTTTAAAGTGAAGGCAGATGAAGATTTTGGGCTTTTTTGCTTCCGTGACACTTTTTCATACTAGTGGAAAGAGAACACGCAAAATAAAGTTTTTTTTTTTTTTAAAAATAACACTATCTATTTGCTTTTGTAGATTTCAATTTCTTGATAAGGCTGTTTTCTCAAAATTAGTTTTCTTTTTCTTTTCTTTTCTTTTCTTCTCATGCATCTCTACTTCAGTAGAACTTAAACCAAACTCAGTTTGTTTCCTTTCTATATTATGATGGTTTTTACATAGGGTTTTGTTTATATCTATCATTCATATAAAATGTAATTCTTAAAAACAACAAAAAAATTCTAATTGTAATTTTTTTTTTTTTTTTTTCATTTTTGTCCACCTGTTGACATTATTTTTTTTTAATTTATGGAGTGATAAAATAATTCAAAATTTTCAATTTGTTTGACCAAATATATATAAAAAAAGTTCAAAGTGAATATTTAATTATACTTGCCAAATATACATAATTAAGCATAATATTTCATAAATGCAAAGTCGTTGTTTTAGTGTAACGTTATTGTGACTAACCAACTGGGGAAGTACAGTGACATCTATTAGTTACAATTTTACTTTATTCACCTGTGGAGTTTTGCCTTCAATGACCAAAAAGAATATTAAGATATTAGCAAGAAACGGATCCTGCCTGGATCTGACAGTGTGTCTTTAACCCGCTTCTCACTGGCTGAGGCGCTCGAGCCCGCAGAGAAGGGGAACGACCCATCCAACCATCTCCTGCTAAAAACACCCCGCCAAACACAACAATCCAAACGTACATAGCGCTAATGACGCGGAGACGATCGATTCAAGTCAATACATTTCATTTTAGCTCCTCAAATGGTCGTGATCATCGACTGAAGCGCCGGTTTGCTGGTAATATCGTCTTAACGCCAGACTCGCCTCCCCCTCCCAGATCTGCGCAGCAGCCTCTGTTAGCTCCCTGCTAACCCACCCGACAAGGTTTTCAGACTGCTGACTTGTATTATGTTTTAATATTTTTACCTCTTAAATTGAACAACATATTGATGGAATAAAACCACTAAAACACAAATAATCCACAGTGGCGCACTGACCTGTCAAAACTGTCTCGTTTATCCCTGCGTCGTTTAAGCTGCTAGCCGTTGTGCCTCCGCCGGTAAAGTGAAACAGAGCATGCGCACTGGGAGAGGACATCGTGTGCGAAGCGCATGTCTCCTTCTCGATGGAACGAACCGTGTTGCCATGTCCACTTCTTATAATAAATCCGGTGTTTTTTTACTTTTTTTCATAATGGAGCTTTAAAAATATGGATAATCGCGGGGTGGACAGATGTTTTGAGTTTATGTAGGACAACGAAACGCATCTCGGCTTGCTTGTGCTTTATGACCTCTGTATCAAATAAATAAAGTTGAACTGAATAGCCCACTGATCGCACCTGTCACATATGCTTACTTGCATAGCCTTATACAATTATTATTATTCGATTTAAACGTTTTTATTTTTCTTTAGTCCCCTGCCCAAATTATCGCATACGTGCACGAATTAAAGAGATATTATTTAAAGACAAGAGAGAGAGAGACAGACGCGTGCTTGTACACATAGTAGGCTACACATAGTCTACAAACATTATTATGGTTGACTATGGTCTTATCTTTTTTTTCAAGAAGGTGTTTTTTTTCCAGCCAGATCTGGCAACACTGATTAACGAGGTTTAGTCTCCTTCGCTGCACTGTATGATATGTTGAATGTTTCTCTTTTTACAATACAAGGATTTCATATAGGCTTAATCTAACAGTTTAAACTGAAGATGTAGGCAATCTGAAAAAGTCTAAAATAAAGTAAAAACTACATTTAAATGAAGTATTCTTTAACATATATTACAGATTTAGTATAATACAGAGTTTAATCATGTAAAAAAAATGTATGACACACATTTTTGTAAAACGAAGAGTCATTAATAATGGGGATCTGGCAACCTGAATAAAATAATGCGATGCGCAACACTGCTATGTTGTTTTATCTCATGAATCCTTCAGCGCTGCTGTACATTATAGACTTCACAACAGATATAGCCCTATTTAATTAATTACAAGTCAAATAAAACTCATATCGTCTCATCCTTTCTGAAAATATCCTCCAGGTGTCCTTCACATGTCGCTAGAGGGCAGCAGATAATCTGTCTTGTCTTCTCTCGTAAAGACAGGTATAATAGACAGGCCGACTTTTCGTTTGCACTGTCATTGTGACTGCACCAGTGGTGGTATCTCTTCAGGTGTTACGTAGTTTGTGCGTGTTTGCTATCATTAAACCTGTTTATCATAGTAGAGTTATCTTATCATGTGGACTGAAGACTTCAACCGTCAATCACAGTGGCGCACAACCTGATCCAGGTAAAGCTGCTGGTGGAAGAGGCACTTCATCCTCCCAAAATAAGTGGATTTAATTATTCCAGATAAAACTGATCATCTTTTGCAAGACATTATACATTTTAGAGGCCGTATTTCAGTGAAGTCTGCAATGTCAGGTAAAGGGTGATTTAGATACTTTAGATGTTTTTTCCAGTTCAAATTTTTTTTAAGGTATTCTCGAAAAACACACATCTGATTATGCAATCTTTCAAGTGAATTAATTAATATATATATTTATTTATTGATCGTTTGTGTATACATTTATATATTTACTGTCTTTTTATTTATATACTTTTTTATAGTAATTCATTCATTGTCATTGTAAATATTTAGCTTTTTATTTATACATGTAAGTCAAATATAAGTTACTTAAAAAAACTATATTGAAAGAACCCATTTATTAATGCATATAAACAAGACATAATTTAGTAAAGTCTGCTTTGTCAGGTAAAGGGTCATTGATTATATAGGAACCTTGGACTTTGGTCCAATCCCCAATTATTTATAATAAAAAATACCATGATATTCACAAAAACACACATCAAAGTATGTGATCTTTTAAGTTGATCCACTCATTCGTTCATTCATTCATTGTCATTTCTTTTACTTGTTGTTTAATTTAGAGGAGGGGTGGTGTAAAATAATTATTAATATATATACATAGTTATAATTAAGGAATACCAGTGTTGATAATATTGACTATTATTATTATTGTTTTATTAATTGTAATTTCATTTATTTGTCATTTCATTTATAAATTGAGTCCAAAAGCTACAGTATATTTAAAGGAACCATTTATATACATGATAAAAGATAAAGAGACTGGGATGTCAGGTATAAAGTGCAATTTATTACGCTAGATAGGAACTCTGGGCTTTGGTCCAGTTCCCAATTATCTCTACTTATATTCTTGAATAACGCATGTCAAAGTATGCCCTCTTTTCAATGATTGAATGGATTTATTTATTGATTTATTATGTTTTTAAAGCAGTCAGTAATTATTCATGGACTGCATTGTGCTTTAAAGTGTGGTCGATTGTACTGACTTAACCACTTAGCAATTGTTTTGTTCTGTTTTTGCTTCTGCTTATTATAGCAAAACAATTGTTTAACTTGTCTTTTGTATCCCACTAACCAAACGCACAGCCTTTATGTGTCTACTAACCATGAAAGCAGGATTTTTGGCAAAAATCTTGTTTTTATGTTGCATGATTTTGAATTAATGAACATAGAATAGAATATAAACTCATTTGGATTCATTTTCACATTTTCAGCATCAGTTGTGACATACGAACAGCTCAAAGCTATGCTGGCCAATCACAGCGTGCAGCTTTTTGATGTCAGGAATCCGGATGAATTCCAGGCTGGCCGGATTCCCGATTCTGTCAACATTCCTTGTAAGTCACTACTAAAGTGAAGAATCAGTGTTTCTTGTTTCAGTATGCACAATCACTCTCAGTTGTTTATGTGTCTCTCAGTGGGACAGCTTGAGGAGTCACTGAAACTCCCACCACTACAGTTTCAACAGCAATTTGAGGTGAAAGCCCCTAAAAAGGAAGACAATGACATAGTTTTCCATTGCCGAAGTGGGAAAAGGAGTTTGACTGCTCTTGAAATCGCTCATCGTCTGGGATTCTCTAAGTAGGCTATTGAAAACATACACAGATCTCATTAAAAACCCAGAGCCCATAACATGTGGATGTTTGAATTAATTAAATATTCCTTGTTGTTGGAGGATCAACTTGTTTTCTTGGTCTTTACAGGGCACGGCATTATGCAGGTGGATATATTGACTGGAAAGAGCATGAGAAGAAGTAACAGGACTAATTGAGCCGCATTTTAAAATCACTTTATATCTCTTTAACTGGACCTTTAATCTGGAAAAAGAAAATTAAATAAAATATTGACAAGTGAAATCAAAGAAAGTTGCTCATTTTGCTGTTTACAAAGATCTGAATCTGAGATGTTTACAAATATGCTTTATTAAAATATTTTTAAAAGGCTCTTGCTTGATTCATCACTGGACCATTTTTTGGGAAATTCGGACAGATGAAACTGAAACTGACTTAGAGTTGCTTTTAAAATAGAATAATAACACATCAATTATTATCATTATATTAATTATATTTCATTTATCAGAAAACGGATGGAGTAAACCTATTTCAGATAAATATTGAAAAATTGCTCCTTCAGATTTAATCAAGCGAATGGACATTTTTGGACTGTAAAAAATGTGATTATATATGCATACAAATGTGCTTAATTCAAACAATTAAAAAAGAATCAGTACAAAATTATTTTGGACAACCTGGAAATAGAAGCTAAAATTAAATGTTGACAGTTAAAACTAATGAAACTGACAATATTTTCATATTTTGCCACTTGCAAAGATGTGATGAAAGACTTATTGTATTGGAGTAATTTTTAATAATGTTTAAATGACTCATCCATTACTATTATATTAATCATAATATAATCTATTTCAGATAAATTAATTACATTTTTTAAAAGCACTGAGCTATAAAAACTACAGTGAATATGTGCTCACAAATGTGATTCATTAAAATATTTTTGCAAAGGCTCTGGACAGTGATTAATTCGTCTGTGCAAATGTAGTTTGTCCTCGTGCACTGCGTTATTACCACTAGGTGGCAGTAATGCAATTAGACAAAATAAAGGAGCTTTTTATGGCCAGCAAGCAGCGGTTTACAGTCACAGGTGCTCAGATGCTCATTTCACTGCTGGCTCTTTGAATGTGGATGGCTGCACCTTAGTAAATAGCTGTCAGACTGATACTGAACACATTTTTCTTTGGACTGCAATAAAATCAGCAGACCTTCATTCATCCATCTTGGAGATAATTTAACTAAGTGTCAATTTATATAGCACTGGTAATGTGGAATTACAGACCAAGTAGACTGTATAGTACATCAGATGTAAGCAATAGCTTTTCAGGCATTGGATTTGGCACACGCTAGTTGTCTCTTCTTGAGCCTGGGCCTTGTTCTTCCCTGAGTGATGAGAAGAGACTATGATAAATGTGAACGTGTCACTTTCACCCCAGCCATAATGGGGTCCACACCTCTGGGCTGGTTTGTAAAATAAAAAATCCAAAACTAATTTCATTGTTTGCCACAGGGGACCTAAACATGCCTAGGTGTTTTTTTTGCTGTATATTTTTTCGCCTCCATATTCTACATTTATATTTCACTTTATTGTCCCTCATTTGTTCTTGTTTCTGATTTTCTGACCTCATATCTCCCCAGTTTGAGAGAGACCGGGGGCATGTTGTCACAAGGCAATCTCAAAAATCCAAATGAGTTTTCTCTTGTAGTGGATTTTTATGATGGAAAACATTATTTAACCACATTAGTTAAAATAAACTTAGATTGCAAAAAGCATCTTCATATTAATTTCATAATTTACTACTACATTATTAAAATCAAAAGAACTAACAATTAACTAACATTAACAAAGGATAGTCTTCTGTAATACTGTAGCCAATGAATAGCTCATTTATAGTTCATTTTAGTTAATGCAATAACTAATCATAACCAATGGGAATATTAAAAAAACAATCTGTTGTCAACTAAGAGTTTTAATTAAGAGTTGAATCATATCCTTTCTCATGTATATTTTTCAAAAATGTCAGGTGGGGGCAAGTTGTCACATTTTCTTGAGGATTTTACTGGAAGTTATATCATGTCTTTGAAATGTTATACATTTGCCAAAATAACGGTTTTATATTTTATCCTTTAACATTTTTTACTTTTATTTATTCAATCATTCATGTTCTTCTATACAGTTTATTTTTGTATTTTTCCTTTTATTTTTCATGTTGTATATAGAAATGTTAATTTCAGGTTCCATTGTGACAAATAACTTTATTTTGAGATTAATACATTTTAATGTATTTTTATTATAGCTATTATGTATTTCTCTGACCTAACAATAGACAGTTAATGGCAGCGTCTATTGTGACAAATTAACCCATATTGGATGACAGCATGCCCTGCTGCTGGAGCAGCCTGTGTTCAATGATCAGTAGCATTTTTCCTGGGCAATAACAGTGGGAATTTTATTAGCCAAGTTTATTATCAGGTCAGATTGTTGTAGCTATTGTGCTGTTAATAGGTCGGCTGGGTCTGTCACAGGTAACTGCTATTTTCAGACAATCGTTAGCAATCACATCCTGAGCGTGAACAAACGTCAGCGGGACGCGAATACCTTTAGAGCCATTAGATGATTTACAGTTGTGCTTTTTGATTAGCTCTTTTATTCTATCACCTACCTGGATTAACCTCAATATAGCTATATTTGATCTACCATCAAGCACTGAACTAATGAGAACAAAGATGCGTCGTGCGTAAAAAGACCTCTTGGAGACGGGAGTGAAGCGCTCGTCTCAAGACTGTAACCACCCGAGCTAATCAAGCTCTGTGCGAATCCATTTGGGTACTGGCTGCACGGAGTTATTCAATGCACAAAGGCATCTTGTGGAAGTATTTTTGGAGCTGTGCATTAGTAAGGTTCACATACGCTGTGCTCGTCCGGCGCGCGGTGAGGATGGAGCCCCTTTCTCAGCACCAACGGCTCGCGCTAAGAGCTACAGGACCGATAACTTTCATCTCAGAGAAAGTGCGTTCAGATGTGGTTATGTCTTGGTTCTACGCTGGAGAGGCTTAACAGGTAAACACATTATAAACTGTGTAATCTGCTGCATGGATGAAGTACCTATAGAATGATAAGCGATGCTATCCAGAAACGACTGGATAAATGCATGCGTTCTCACTGGCTTTCAGGGCGCATTTGTGCAGATTATCGCCAGCATTTTTTTTTTCCTGAGCATCAATAGGTGACTTTATATCAGGACTCGGAAATAAAAAATAGCAACTTTTTGATTTCCTTACATCAGTTCATCCATGTTAAAGATTTTTTTTATTTAGTTAAACTTTGAGATTAATTAAATATGATTTTTTTTTTTATTGGAGCTGCATGCATCTGACATTATTAAAATATAACATTATAATTTTTTTAACTTGAATCAATTGTGCATTATTAGCCTTAATGTATCTATTTATTAATTTATTATAAACCAAATGTAAAGGGTTGCATAAAATGGACTGGAGGAGACAGGTGTTCATCGCATATTCTGATGTGACAAATCAGGCATGTATCACCAAATGGCAAAATAGATTTTTGTGATACCTTATTTTTTTATTGCTGAATAGAATTTTCAAAAATATAAAAGCTGCACTGTGAATCAGAAAACATGTCAACTAAAGTCACCGAACACTTGTCATATCCCTAGCAGTCTCCGAGTCTCTTTGCAGTATATAAAATCCAGGCACGTCTGCATATAAACACAAGTTTCAGACACACTAGAAATGTTACGATGTACAGCATGTTGTCAAAACTTCTGTCCCTTGATGTTTGTGATTTGATCCCCACAAAAAGTCTTCTCTCTCCCCAGATCTTCCTCAATCATGGCAGTGTTTAGCAGCAGTGAATGGCAGTGGAATGACTCAGAACATTCTGAGGGAAACTACAGCCTGATATCAGGCACTGAAGAAGTGAAGCGGAATTACTATGCCATGCTCTTTTCCCTACTCATCCTAGCTATTGTGTTTGGGAATGTCCTGGTGTGTATTGCTGTGCTTAGAGAGAAAGCTCTGCAGACCACCACCAATTACCTGGTGGTCAGCTTGGCTGTGGCTGATCTCTTGGTTGCCTCACTGGTCATGCCCTGGGTGGTCTATTTGGAAGTGAGTAGACAAGAACCTTACCGTAGCCTATAGTTCAGAGCATTTCTGTATTGACAACTATTACTATACAAAAATAAAAGGTTCTATATTGGCATTGACAGTTCAATGAAGAGGTTCATAAAGATACATAAAATCTTTTCAATAGACAAAAGATTCTTTATAGTTGAAAAAGGTCTTTAGATTATTAAAATGTTCTCTTTCATCTAAAACAAACCAATTCACTAGAATGAATATATGAGACATGACCACAAGTCGACTCATTAGCATGAACCAGACTTCCAACTTTGCATATGAATCAGATTCTTTGGACTGAATCAGACTTCTGGATGCTACATTATGCTGAAGCATGGTCCGTTTAGATGAGTGCATTTGATCATTCCCTCAGGTTATACATTAAACACACTGATGCAGTCATTGTCAAACTAATCAGCTTTCTGTTATTCAATGCAGCCAATTCACATGACCAATTTAACCAACTTGTGTCTTATGGTACAGTCATATTGGTGGAATAAAAATAAATCCAAGATCTATTGTCTATAGTTTAGATGTCTATAAAGCACAGCTCACAGAGAAGCCTCTTTCACACCAAGCAGCTTTCTGTTGGTCAACATGGCTAATTCGCTTGACCAACTGAAACCATTGCAAAATCTGCATGTGGAATGCAAAAACAAACAACCACTTATAATGTCTCGAGGGATCCACAGATTTGTGCTGTGTAGTTGATTACTAGACATTGACATAAGAAACAAGACTCAAATCAGCAATAATCAGTAAAAAGCAATATTGGAGAGTGCTGCAGGGATGACGTCAAAACCCAGAGATTTTCTCATGGGGCTTTATTATGGGGTTAGGCTTTTAGGTTGGTGGTATACGTCAAACCAAGATGATACTTCAGCATGCTTTCGAATGTAAATTACACACATTAAAAGCACAATTTTGTAAAGCTGTTATAATTGTTTTAAAGCCATATGTTTGTAATATATAAATAAGAATGTTCAGGGTGTGACTGTGTGCTGGAGAACAAAGCATTCAATACCATCCATTTACGTTTACCACAGACCTTATTTTACTCATAAATTGTAAAACCCCATTATAAAAAGCCCATAGGGAAATCTTGAGGGAACCCATTGTGAGTTAGTCTTCTGGGTTTTCATCCCATCATACTTGATTCAGTGTCTTCTAAATGATCAATAATTACTTTTCACTTTGGTTAAGGATAAAATTCTTTCATCCATCAATGAAAAACTGCAATTTTTACTTTTAGAGCTACAACCTAGACCCTAGCAGTCTGATTCTGGAGCAAGCAGTTCATTCATCACTGCCAGAGCCTTATTACACCTCCCTTGACACTCGAATGGGCTTTATTGTTGTAGGCCCTCTGAGAGATGGGCCAAGGGTTCGCCTGTAGGACATTCATTATTAGCAAAACGAGTGTGGGATAAAAGGTGGGACTGTCAAAAAGAGTTCTCTCCTTCCTAACTTTGAAGAAACCATATGTCAGGCAGTGCGGCTAGAAATAAGTTGCTCAGTTGGACATATTATGTACATTAATATGATCCTGTTGTACCTGTGCAGGTGGTTGGTGGAGCTTGGCTCTTCAGTCGCTTGTATTGCAATGTTTTTGTGACCCTGGATGTGATGATGTGCACTGCAAGCATACTCAACCTGTGTGCCATCAGCATCGACAGGTAGGGAGCTAGTAATAAATGTTGGCTTGATTTTTAGTGCTTCTTTTTTAGGAATTCATTATTCTGGGTTTACTACAAACAACCTTTCTTTTTAAAGGTTCTTTGTTGGCATCCATGAAGAACCTTTAACATCCATCACAATTCTTTACAGTGAATCAAGATTCATTAGATTATTCAAATGTTCTTCAGACGAAAGAAAAATTTATTATTTTTAAAACAGTTTACTGCAAAGTTTTTTTTCTGTATGAAATGATCTAATTCTAAATCTTTGTCACCATAACAATAAAAAAATAACTTAACAAATAATTTACAAATGATTTAAGCTCAAATAATGCAATAATAATAATAATAATAATAATAATAATAATAAAGTTTCAATTCATGTAATTTACAATGTAAATTAACTTTTTCTGCGTTTAAATCCCGCAAAAAAATTGGCCTCATTCACTTCCAAACTAAGTCTCTTATGGTAAAATGACATTAGCAAAATTTTGCAAAAATCAAATCAATCAGGGTCAGTGTGGCAAATATGTATGACCAACTGAACCCAATGCAAAATCTGCATGAAGAAATCTTTCACATTCAAATGAAATTTCCATTCACATGGATTCCTACTGAAATGACTGGATTTTGCCCACAAAAAATTGCGTATAATGATGTGACTGCACTTTTACTGTAACCTCAACTTTTCGCTTCTTTTTTTAATTAAACAAGGGATGAGTCGAAACTATTCTACATTACGCCAAAAATTACCTTTACTGAACCCAAAATATTCCTTTCATATGGTATTAGTAAGTGACAGGTGCATCATTATCACCTTCATACATAGAGCTGGGAGGGGTCCTTGTTTTCATTTTGATTGCATGGCATGAGTGCGAAAACATACTGAAGTTTAATTAGTTGAATAAGGGCAAGGGTGAGATGCTGATCATAAAGGACGAAACGATTTAATAGAAAAGATAAAAATGTATGAGAAATTTTCAGCTGGGGGAGAAAACAGAACATGTTTAGGTTGATTACGCCTTTCGGACTGGCTGGTTCACCTCTCTCTTTCCTCTGTGGTATTCTGTACTTGTAAGAACAGTAGATGTAAAAAACGCTCATGAAGAGTTAATATAATTGCGTTTGTGCATCATTCTGTTGAAATGGTCGAGCATAATTTATCCCTCTTCCGTGTATAGATGTTGCAAATTCTCTTTCAATGTCATTCAGTGTTCATTTGTAATCAGATATTTAACACTTCGTGGCAGATGCGGAAAAAAAGCTTTGTAGTTAGAGCTTATCTGAAATTGACTTTGATCACTTGTTCATATCAGAACAAGAAAAATTACTTTGCGGGGTCATTTTAAAATGTTGTTCAATCTCATAACTCATACTTTTCATGCTTCAGTGAATGTGACCTTTTTTTAATCAGCATTCCCATTTCTTCTGAGATTAATTCTTGCGTCTGTGAAGGTATACAGCCGTGGTGATGCCAGTGCTATACAACACCACTCACAGCTCCCGCAAAAGGGTTTCAGTCATGATTGCAACAGTTTGGGTCCTTGCTTTTGCAGTCTCCTGCCCTCTTCTGTTTGGATTCAACACTACAGGTGAGCTGTTCAACTAGAGGGTTGTGATAAAATAAAAAGATATTCATGAATTACATCACATAAGGTGTAGCACTGTGGGTGGTATTGGGGGCGGGACAATCACATTCTAGAGAGCTTTTGACTGGACAAAAATTTGTCTTGTACATGGGTCTTCATAGATGAGTCATCAATATTTTTTTAGAAAAGAGAGACTATAAACTTCAAATGCATAAGCTTGCAAATGGTTAATTTTGTCAACAAACTTAAATAAGATCCAAAAGGTTAGAATAATTAAGATCTTTTATGATTTTGAAAAAAGTCCTTTATGCTCACTAAGGCTGAATTTATTTGATCCAAAATACAGTGAACTAAATACAAATGGGGAAATATTATTACAATTCAAATGACTGCTTTTTATTTGAATATATTTTTAAAAGTAATTTATTTGTGTGAATGCAAAGTTTAATTTTGTGCAACTGAATTTTCTAATATTCTTTTAAAATACATTAAATTAGAAATCTGTTATTTAAGTTATAATAATAGGTAACAGTTCTACTGTTTTTATTACATTTTTTGATAAAATAAATTCAGTCTTAGTGAGCAGTGTTGAGGGAAGTTACTATTAAAAGTAATGCATAACAATACTGCGTTACTCCCATAAGTTACTAATGACGTTACTTGGGTTACTTTGTATGTAAAGTCATGATTTATATCACTTTTTAAATCTGGGCTGGGCTTGCTTGTTTGTTTTTAATATAAAAAAGTAATATTTTTGGCCACTGTGAAAGCCCTTTCACACCAAAAGTGAAACGAATATAGGCCTGAGGAAATGTAAATTCATGTCAGCAAGATTTTTTATGTTTTTAAATGATTTTAAATTTAAAAGTAAAGTGGTACTTTACTAGTTACATGAAAAAGTAATCTGGTTACATAACTTGTACTACTTGAGGAATAGACTTTTCTCAAAAACACTTTTAAAAAAATCTTCTGAGAAAATCTTCAGAGTTTGTGTTTTTAATAATATCCATTGACCAAAAACCAAAAATCTAACTATCTACAAAAGCGTAGCTTAACTGTAAATCAACTACTTTACATGATGTTCTACATTTGCATGATAATCAACAAGTAGCTTCCTCAACCATATAGTTTCAAAATATGAGAAAGCATTAGAGTTTTATCTTGGGGGCCAATTATATAGATATAGCTTTCATTGAGCTACAATCAGATGTTGATAAATTAGTTTGCAAAGAAATAAACCATTCATTTAATTTGAGTAATCAGTTAATTAGTTTCATGGTGAGATATAATGAATGCCATCTCTCTCTCACTCACACACACACACACACACACACACACACACACACACACACACACAAGCCTCGCAGATATGCATGTGATTTGTTCTGCTTTGGCTGCATGTACTGCAGATGGGAGAGAAGGACTTTGAGGCTCTAATTATGCTGCCGCAGATACAATTTTATACATCGCAGATTACTGCTGATAGTATTGATTATACTTCCAACACAGCTGGCATACATCCACACTAACTCATTACCTCATATCTGTGATTTTCAATCTTTATTACTTTATGTTAGACAATGGAATATTTTACTGGTGTTACAGCAAACAAAAGAATCACAACACCGGCGAAATGTATCTACTGTAAAGTATGACAAATATGTCGTGTGTTTGTTTTTGCAGATAACCCTGCAGTGTGCTCGATTTCAAATCCCGATTTTGTTATCTACTCCTCTGTGGTGTCGTTTTACTTGCCGTTCATCGTGACCCTTCTGGTCTACGTGCGCATCTACATCTTTCTCAGAAGGAGACGGAAGAGAATCACCTTCCGTCAAGGCAGTGGCAAAGTTCAGCCATCATCTCTACCACTATCTGCGGTAAGAGTAGATACAGGACTCTCACATTTCACCTCCACACGTGATCTCCTCCAACTGTTTTGGATTCTCTGCTCTACTTGCAACACACATAATCCACCAATAACTGTGCATGATGACTATAGAAGTATCAGTTACCGGTGGTAAGTATAGATTAGAAACACATCTAAACTCCAACTTCAATCTTGGATCGAAACTCTGTATTACATTTCACTTAAATCACAAGAAGCCTGGAATCCAGTCTGTCTTTGTTAGGAAACATTACTTGGTTGTTTTATTCAGTGAAACAACTCTCCCTATCAGCCGACAGAGCCTTTGTATCATTGCCTCTCTGTGAAAGTGAGATGCACAGTCAGGTCTTTGGAAAAGTTCCAGAAAAAGCCATTCAGCTACGCGCCCTAGGAATTTTATTGCAAGATTTAGTTCCAGCTAACTGGAGCAAAATTTGATATGGAGAAAAGGCTTTGTAGGCTGCCCTGAATATTTTTCTTCCTGTTAAAAAGGCTCCTTTTCCCATTCTATCTAATTTGAATAAAGAAAATGAAGTCCAAGCACAGACTTACATATATGAGCTATAAATTGATTTACAGAACTGGGGTTTGTACTGTTCATATTTAAAACGAAACAATCAGCGTTAAGGGTTTTATTAAAGGGGTCATATGATGCTGTTAAAAAGAACATTATTTGTGTATTTGGTGTAATGAAATGTGTTTATATGGTTCAAGGTAAAAAAAACACTTTATTTTCCGTATAATGTACATGATTTTTTCTCCTCTATGCCCCACTTTCTGAAACGCGTCGATTTTTACAAGGCTCGTCGGTCTGAAAAGCGAGGTGTGCTCTGATTGGTCAGCTATCCAGTGCGTTGTGACTGGCCGAATAAATCAAATGTGTTACGAAAATGTTACGCCCCTTAACATATTGGGATGCCCTGTCCGGCGGGAGTGATGAGACACAAACATTATAACCCATTATAAACGTGATATAAACATTATTTTTAATCGTGTCCTTTTTTGGAAGGCCAAACAAAATAGTTTCGCTTTCACAAAGAAACAACGTCACACACTGCCTTGAGTGAGTGGCTTGGGAATGGCACAGGCAGCAAATTTAACGAAGCAGCTTGTGGAAACCAGATGTGACAACCCCAGGCTGGACTCCACTTCGTCCACGTTGAAAGCCTATTCGGCAATCCACAGTGCAAAGTCAGCTCTAAGCATGACTAAGCGGATATCGTCCTCTTTTGGAAGGCCAAACAAAGTTGTTTCGTTTTCACAACCAAACACAAAGCGTTTATTCAACATAATGGTGGAAACAACAATACTACAATGAAAATAAAAGGTACACCTTCTTTCTTTGCGTGAACATCTGGGCAGCGTTATGTAAATCTTCCCACATAGTGACGTAGAGAAGTGGGGGCGCATTAGAACGAGGCATTTTAGGGGGGTCTGAATGAGCCTTAACTTTTATAAAGAATATCTCTTTGGATTTGAGACTTTAGTCTTTGCAACTTCACAGATCTTCATGCACCAAGAGCTTGTAATTTGAATCGCATTATATGACCCCATTAAAGAAATGGTAAACTCAAAAATGAAAACTGTCATAATTCACTCACCTTCGTGTTATTCCAAACTTGTGTGACATTCAAGATTCTTTTTTTATTTTTTTTTATTTTTTGGTCATTTCAAAGAAAATGAATGAGGTCTGATATTGTTCTTCAAAAATCGTCCCTGGACGAAAAAATAGGGGTGCGCGATATACGGGAAGACATTAGATTTTGGACTATCGTCTCTATAGTGGTTACATGCTTACGTGACGCTGCTGTGTTATGTGATCATGAAAACTTGTGCATGCATTTGCACGTGTTTTTAAGAATTGCAGTTTGAAAACAAGTGATTTTAAGCCGTTAAAATGCAATCAGCAGCAAAAGAGAACTCATTTCGCTATATACGTGTACAGTTTTAAAGAGCGCTGTCAGAGAGGCCAGCGCAAGTGAAGACGGTGCTCATAGAGCGTGGGAATGTTAAACGGGGTTCACTTTATAGGCCTTGAATAGTTAAATATATACAGTTGTCCAAAATATCCTTCTTTGCTAGTATCCTCATAAACATAGTACATCTTAAGTGAAAGCAAACAGGTGAGAAAGAAGAACAGTAGATTGAATCCGGGAAGCTCTTAAAGTGACAGCAGTCTAATATTCCTGCTTTCATTCATGTTAATCAAACAACAAAATAAGAGAAAATCTCTCACTACTTTACTAAATGACTTCTGCAACTGAAGAAATATATATATTTAACTTACACAGTGGAGAATATGTAGTGTTTTTATAAATTTGATTACTTAATGTATGTAGCACTTCTTATTTATTTTCTTCTACTGTAATTTTTTCTTTTAGTTTTTTTTTGTGATATTTTCAAAGGTCTAAAAATTTGTAATTTAGAGCCTTTGTTTTCCACACGCTGACTCTTTAACATTTCTCCGCAGGAGACGTGTTTACAAGACAACACTCACAAAGAGAAAAGAGACCTTTCCCCCATCAGGATCAATGTGATAAATGTGCGTATACCATTGTGTGTCTGCATTTGTGTACAGAAATGTGTGACTACTCTAATCTTGCATGAAATGAGGCTTCTCAGAGCAACAGAGCCTGTGAAGAAATCTTACAAGGTATATTGAGATTGCTGGCAGCATTCTCCCTCCTGTTTTAGCACAGCGAGTGTGTTTCTGATGCCATGCCTCCATAGACTTATCCCTGCGGCTGTAAGCTGTGAACTGAAAATTTGTGGCTCTGACGTATGGCCCCCAACTTCCTCTGGCTGGTGATTTACTCCCTTCACTGGCACACTCTGTTTGTTGAAAACATTTCCACATCAAAGTTAGGAAGCTTTGGTAAGGAGCCACAGGAAATGTGTTCAATGCAGCTGTTAGCTGAGGCCCAGGGCTAAGAGCTGTGATATAAATTAAAGAGATACTGATTAACTGAAGAATATATCTTTGGATTTGAGACTTTAGTCTTTGCAACTTCACAGATCTTCATGCTTGTAACACTCCAAAGAGAACAACGTGATCTCATGAGAATACGTGTGTATTTTTACGTTAAATGTTGTTCTACCACACGTACATTTACTTACGTTTTCATGCACATAGAAACGTACAATTTAGACGTAATTATAGCAGTAAAACATACTAATACTTACGTGTTAGCAGCTAAAAAAACGTAAATAATTTAAAGTAAATTAATGTATATGAATTCCCATGTATTAATATTAAAATCGTGGCTTTAATGATTTAAATCTGTTGTATTTAAATCATATCAATACATGTTTTTATTCAATTTATTGAAAGCAGTTTACTTGTCTACTGAATAAGCTGTATAAAAGAGGAGATGCAATGTGACTGATAAGATATTTGCATTAAAAGAGATAGTTTAGAGTTTAGAAGTTTAGAAGTTTACGGTTGATAAGTATTTTTTTTTTTATCTCTTATGCTCACAAATACTGATTATTTGCAAAAAATACTGTAAAACAGTAATATTGTTAAACAATATAACAATTTAAAATAATTATTTTAATATATTTTAAAATGTAATTTACTCCTGTGATGGCAAAGCTGAATGCTCAGCAGCTATTTCTCCAGTCTTCAGTATCACGATCCTTCAGAAATCATTCAGATATGCTGATTTGCTGCTCATTAAACATTTATTATCAATGTTAAAAACAGTTGTACTGCTTAAAACCTTACTGGATACATACTTGAATTTATTTTAAATAGAAATATTTTGAAACATCATAAATATTTTTGTTGATACTTAAGATCAATTGCTGAATATAAAAAATCATAATGACCCTAAACTTTTGAATGATTGAGTACAAAAAAAAAATTGTTTATTATATTTAAAATATATTATAATAACCATGAAATGTTTTCTTTATTTCTATCTAGATAATACAAGAATATAAATTTACTTTAGAAATAACATTTCATAAGATATTCTGAAAAAAATTCTAAAAGTGTAAACATTTTGTTACATATAATCTTAAAATAATTCAAAAACATTTTACCATTTGGGTGAATAGAAAATTACTTTTTTGCTGTTTATTTTGTTGAAAAAGATAATCCGCTATCTATAAAAATCTAAAGGCTTTTAAAATAACTTTTTAAAAGTTACATTTTAAATAATGTAGTGTATTTCTCATTACTATTTTATATCCAATGAGAAGGTTTGGTTACTGGAAATTATGATTTTAAGAAGATATGGCTGGAAAAACAGCAAATGTGTAGTTAGTAGCCAAAGAGTTACTGGTTCATTGCCCTTTCTCACGGAATTGCAAAGTCAAGAAAGCAATCCAAAACTAGTCCAATGTGTAAGGCGGTGTGAAATCAGCTTCATACTGCAACAAAAATACTCAGAAGTCCTTGAGACGATATCATTCTATTCAAGGAAATGAGGACAGCATACCTCCTTGTGCTAATTAATTATAGAACAGACATGCTTGCAGGAATAAAGATATGCAGCACACCTTGAAGTTTGCATGCCTGCATTTCATCTCCCTATCTGTTCAGGAAACCAAGGAGCAGGTGATGCGTCCGCGGCTCCTCGCCAGCTGCCTGTGGCGTAAGCGGCCTCAAACCGCCCCTGCCGAGAACTCGCTGCTGCCTCCTGTGATCACGCTGAACTACTGCAGCATCAGCCAGGCATCCTTTGCTCGTACTGAGCAAGATGCAAACCGTGAGGAAGAGGAGGGTGGGGACGAGGAGCAGGTGACCGTTAGGAGCTGCGAGGTGAAGAAGTTGTCAAACGGACGCACACACACAACCCTGCATCCGCCGCGGCCCGCTCGTATCATGGTGTGTCCCAGTCAGGTCCGCTGTAGAAGTATGCACTCCAAGGAAAAGAAAGCCACACAGATGTTGGCCATCGTTCTGGGTGAGAGGCTTGTGCTGCTTGTACAGGCTCTATTATTAAATTCGTTTATAACAAACAAACAAAAATTATATTTTAGCATTTCTAGGGTGGTTAGTGGTGCAGAAATTACACGCTTCTCCTTTAAAGGGATAGTACACCCCAAAAAAATTTAATTCTGTTATATTTATTCATGCTCGAGTTGTTACAAACCTGTATGAATTTCACTCTTCTACAAAACACAAAAGAAGAAATTTTGAACAATCTGCATAACCAAACAGTTTTTTTTTTCAAAATTTTCTACAAATACATTTAAGCTTTAATACATAAAAAATCTATTTTAGTAATTTCATCAAGTTGTATGCTTTTATAAAACTAAATAAGTTGGACAATCACATTGGTTAACATTGGTAGAACGTTTGCCATTTAACAGTAATGGCATCATTGTAAAATTTGCATACTTCATTGTGTTTGGTCTTGCTTCTTGCATTTATTTGCATACTGACTGACTTGTTTGTTTTTTACTTCCATTTGTCGCCCTGAGCATCATAAAAACAGTGACACAGTGATGCGACATTTAATTTACGCTGAACTTGAAAATTGTCTCACTTTATATTCTATCTTGTTTTGGCCCAAGGCCATTTGTATTCATAATTTTGAAGGTTAAACTCACTTGTCTGTTTTCCCTTGGTGCCCCACTTGAGATCATATATGCATTATATAATAAGTTACAATAAACAATCACTTATTAAATGGAAGGTCAAAGATTCATAAGAAGAGCTACTTTTAAAAAGTTTGGGGTAGGGAAGATTTTTTTATTTCTTTATGCATTTACTTTATTAAAGATTCAGTAAAACCAGGAACACTGAAATATTTTTGGAGTATATCACGATGCATGTGCATGCTTTCCTCTTAATGTAAACAAGGTGTAACACATTCATTGTTCACATGCAGAAAAATCATGCACATGCACATTTTTATTCCAAAGATGAACTGAGGTCTTACAGGTTTGGAACGACGTCAGGGTGAATAATTAATGACAGAATTTTAATTTTGGGGTGAATTATCCCTTTAAAAATATACTGACCCAAATGTTTGTAAATAACTATTAATAAACACGTCTAGTGGTGTGACACATTGAGAATAAGAACTCCAGTGATCAAATCCCAGGTGAAGCTATCACCATTTTATTTTGTAATTTCACTGACTTGATTAACTCGACCTCTGTCGCACATCATTATCAGCACTGATATTCATCCCTTTCACATGTCTCCGAGGTGATGGGGAGGGACATGTAATTTATGAAATTCATCGTCTTGCTGATTGCTTACAGCAAATTGATTTCGTGATTTTTATCTTCACTATTGCAAAACTGTTTTTCTTTCATATCAGGTGTCCTGACGCCTCCCCCCTTCAACCCGAGCACATGCCACTATACTATTTTTTCAATCAATGATTCACTTAGTTTCTCATCTGACATTTTGAAAGTGGGTTTCAGAGTCGCTCTGTGAAGCTCAGCCTGCGTCTGGCATGTGCTACAGCTCGTCAGTTTGCGACGAGAAGCCACCTGGGGAAAAAAGGAAGATGCTGAATGCCAATAGCTTCATGCAACACCTACAAAGTATAGTCAGACTACAACATACTAGTTTTATACAACATCAAGTACCAAATAACCAATTTGTCTGTATTAGTATGGACTGATGACCCATGAGTCAGTTTTCTGTAAAGTGATAAATGACATTGATGGTAATCTGAGACGTCTGCTTAATTAAGGAGGAAATTAAATCACACTCATGGAGACAGATGTCTTGGATCGAGGGAATGGCTCAGCTGCCTCAGTTCAAAGTCAATTGGTCAGGGTTGTCACATGACTATTTTGCAAGTGGTCAAGGTTTTTGAGTGCTAAAAACACCTGGTTTTTTATTTTCAACAAAGCAGTTTGTCATTTTTTTCAGAAAACTCTTAGAAGAGAAGTTCATCTGAAAAGCCTCTTGGCTTTATTTCTTGGCAATTTTAGCTCTTTTTTTTAAATGGATGTTACCACATTTGCTGTTATGTGTTCCTGTTGATTCATTGTTTGTGGTTTTTGTCTTGCAGGGGTTTTTCTTATTTGCTGGCTGCCCTTCTTTGTGACCCACATCCTAAACACTCACTGCAGAGCTTGTCACATTCCTCCTGAGGTCTACAGCGCCTTCACTTGGCTCGGCTATGTCAACAGCGCTCTCAATCCAGTCATCTACACCACATTCAACACTGAGTTCCGCAGAGCCTTTATTAAAATCCTGAGTTGTTAAACCATTGGCTATTCTCCCGTATAATGCCCAATGCATCTTCCAGACATTATGGATTCAATTTTGGGATACAAAGCGCCAAATGCAGGGGATATTAAAGACCTTGAACAATCTGAAGGGGATTTCAAATTCACTACACTTGAAATTGGTGGATTAGCGTTCATCTGTATCTTCTTCAAACTCCATAGATCATTTTGAGATGACAGACCAATCTGGAGTTCCAGATGGTGCTTCACACTCAACAACCAAGCCTAGAATATCTTCTGGACATTGTTCACCACCTTGTCGCATGCAGAGCGAAGTCTGAGATCATCATCGTGTTTGCATGTGTCACACCGCTGAATGAAACTGAATTGAGTTTTGACTGAAACTATTCAGTTGTAAAACAACAAAGAAAACTGTTTATGTGGCTACAAAGCCCAGTGATTTGTCAAAAGGACCATGAAGCAGGTGGACCACAGGAGCGGAAAGTATTAAAAGCTCCAAGATGTGTTGTGCCTTTAATGGTTTCTCCCTCCTAAGAGCGAGTTTCGTGATCCAACTGCATATCAGGATAGAAAAGAGAAGAGATGGTTATGATTGTCATGGATAAAACATGATTTTGTGCTGTGAATTAAAGCTACATTGAATCCCATAAAACCTGGTGTCATCTGAAATATATACATGGAAGCTTTATGTCTATTTTGCATAGGCTTTATTAAATTTGAGATGCAAATAATATTTATATAAATACAAATATATACAAATACATAACTCTTATATGCTTATCAATGATGCATTTATTTTATAAAACATACAGTTAAAACAGTAATATTATTATAATTAAAAATAATTGTTTCCAATTTGAATATATTATTCCTTGTGATGACAATACAGACTTTTCAGCAGCCATTACTCCCGTCCCAGTATCATATGATCTTTTAAGGAATTATTAAAATATGCTGAATTTGTACTCAAGAAACAAAGTTTTGCGGTTTAATATTTTGTTTGAAACAAATATATAAATTTTTTTGAGGATTCTTTGATGAATAGATTCTTTGAAGAATATGTTAATAATAACAGCATTTAGTTGAAATCCTCCTTTTAAATATGCATGTCCCTTTTATGTTCTAGTAAAAAAAAAAACTATTTATTAACCCATACAGACCCCAAACTTTTGAACATTAGTGTAAATAAACAAGCCTTTATTGTCACTTTTGATCAATTTAATGCATCCTTGCTCAATAAAATTATTAATTTCTTTAAATATATATATATTACTATTACTTTGAATGGTAGTATGTGTATAGACATTTATCTTTATTATAGACACATCTATACTATATATCGTATATCAAATCAAAATCTCTTTTGATCTCAGATCTGCTATTTGCCATACAACAAAACTGTTATGAGAAATGTGAACCCATGGTCTCATATCATGTTCAACAAAACCTGAACAGCTACAAACACATCTTGCACTATATCTTACACAGCATTAAACCACAAGTTCTTAAAAAGTTTTTTTTTTTGTCTTACCTCATTAATTATTTATTGCTAGGGAAAGAAACGTGCCAGGACTACAACTGCCAGGATAAAATAGATGCATGGCGCCTTTGCATATACGTGAACAAATATTGGATTAAAAAGACAAAAGTGTCTGAAGGTTGAAAGAGAAATATGAAGAACATGACCCAAGGAGATGAGTGTGTGTGAAAGTAGATAAGCCAGTTTGTTGATCTGAAGTGAGTGAATGAAAAGGTGCAGGAGTGAACTGAGTGAATTAAAACAAGCGAGTCGATTGGGCAACAGCGTGAAAGACAAGGTGTTTGAACAGACAAGGAAAAAAAGACGCTTTGAATTTCAACCAGCATTGATGGAGAACTCAGCTGGAATTCAGCTGATTATACAGAAAAAGATTTTGAAAAAGCGTCATGCTCAAGTGTGGCTTGACCCACAGTGTAGCTTTTCCAGACACACCTGTGGATACTCTGCATGTGTGCCCTAATGAGTGTGTGTGAGTGCAGCAATAGAGGGACTGAATGTGAATGATGGCCTCCTCTCACTAATCACTAAACGCTGGCGAGACTCCAGGCCTCTCCTAATGTGTGTGGTCCGGCACGCACACAGAATCTTAGCTCTAACTTGCTGTCAGTGAGAGTGACAGCTAATGAATTCAAAATGGTGTTTCTCTCGCAAATCCGGCTCTCCTTCGGTCTTTCTGTTCTCGACTGCTTTGTATGTTTCTAACGCACTCACTTCCTGCAGTAGATCGCAATCTGACTGCATTGTGGTCCAGCTTTTGTGAAGAAAGGGCTCCTGTCAGTTTGCAAATAATTTCCTCATGAGAGAGTGTGCGTATACATGTTTTTGTGGCTGAACCCCTGCCGACATTTGTTCTGAGCTAGTTGCTAAGCTACATTCAATAACAGCTCAAAATTGAAGTGTTATATAAGCTTCTGACTTTCACATTATGCCTCTGTCCACCCAGCAGCCTATCACAGACAGAACAGGATAACTCAATCACACCTGGGGAAAAGGGCCATATGGGACCTCTCCATAACACACACACCTAAATGGGAACATACAGTACATTTCTAATGTTTTACATAAAGGTAATTACTACAGAACAATCTATGGAAGCCCATTCCTGTCAGAAGGAAGAAATGCTTTAAATAATCAATTTGACATTTAAAGTCATAATTAAAAGTCTAAATATGATACAATTATGAAATAAAAGTAGAAACTAGTCAAAGTAATAATTTGACTTTCTCAAAATTGTCATTATTTTTTATTGTCAAATTATTTTTGAGTTTTTGCATCCTAAAAGACTTAAGTTAGATTTTCTACCTTATAATTATGACTTCTTAGAATTTAAGAACTATTTTATGTAAATAAACGAAAAATAAAGTGAAATTTAGTCAAAATAATTTGAATTTACACTATTAAATATGCTATTCATTCTGGAATTTGCTAAAGATGATATTTAAAAGTGTTAATAAATTTGTGTCTTTAAATATTAGATGACAACAAATTATCTAAATATAAAACATAGAGAGAAAATGAGCATGTACAATTAAATAATCAATGTGAATACTCATAAATTATATAAATCATGCATACATTTTTTATATATTCAAACCACTTACCTTATGTATGAGCAACAGTAATAAAAAAAAAAACTCCATTACTGTATGCCGTTTTTCTTTTTTTCAATCACTAGACATTTTGACATCCTCTAGAAAAGACAGTATAACGCATGTCTTCATAACCATGTTTGAATTAACAGGAAAAAAGACCCAAACAGAGGATCGTATCTGTCTAACTAGTGACAGTTTAATGACTATTGGATTTACCACATGCCTGATGTGCTAGAAGACAACCAGAGGGAAGATAAGTTGCCCAATTACAAAAGCACAATAGCACAGCTGGAATCCTGGATCAGTTCTACAGCCGAATTAAATGCATTTGCACACACACTTAAACATGCACGAGCTTGCATTTGGAGTAGCCTACTGTATATGTGACTAAACTAGTCAGTGAACCTCAGCTGGTTAGCTTTGAGACCCATATGCCATTGGAGTTGGTTCTTCCTAAAGTGTCCCGTGGTGAGCTTATACTGTAAATCTGTGCCATTGGGAGACGGGACTCTGGTTGTTCGATACCGTTATCTGCAGTGGCAGTGCTGTGCGAATTCTGATAATTATGCAAATCTCCCCCGATCCCCTGGAAAAACTGTGAATAGCTATAAATAAACTCAGTTTGATGCCCTTGTTAACCTGAGAGATGCACTTCTCGATCACAACACCCATGTCACATTATCTGTCCCGCTTTATCCAATAACTATTGTGTGATAAAAAGTAAAATGAGTTAAAAGTACTTTCCTTGTGTGACTGCCATATGAAGCTCCTAGAACAATGCATTTAAAGTGATTCATTGGTAGCCAAGTGGAGAGGAGAATTTAAGGGCCCATTTATCTCTACAGCCTCAAGGTCTCCTCTGACAAACCACATTTACAGCAAGTTTTGCTTAACATATGCCCTTGGTTTTACTACCAGCCCAATGATCATTTGGGCATAAAGCATTTGCTGCAGTGTATTTCTTTCATTTTATATTGGCACAACAACACACGCTGGTTATCATTTGGTCACTGGAAGCCTAGAAAATACCGACTGGAGATGACAATGTGTGTGTGCCGACAAAGGAAATGAAATGAGATGCTGTCAAACACAATTTAGCTCCCAGTGGACCGCACCACAGGCTCTTTGCCTTGCACTGCAGTTCTCAATTAACCACCTTTGCAGGTCCGTTTAGTCTCCACTACTGCAGCATACAGATTTGCATTCAAATTGGCTCAGGTAATTATCATCCAGGACTGATGCAACAGGGTTCTGGGAGTGAAATCATCAGCAAGTTATCACTTAGAGGTTTAAGCATCTCAAAATAATGATGGTATTAGATTTAATAGTATACCATGGTACTTTGATGTGTAACACTGAGCCACTTTTCCTGTATGCATAAATGTAAATGCAGAACTGATGTTACTTTTAGGAATAATTTAGCCAAAATTAAAATTCCCTGGAAAATGTACTAATCTTCATGTCATCCTTGATGTAAATGAGTTTGTTTCTTTAGCAGAACAGATTTGGAGAAATTTAGCATTATATAACTTGCTTACTGATGGATCTTCTACAGTGAATGGATGCCGTCAGAATGGGAGTATAAACAGCTCATGAAACATCACAATAATCCATAAGTAATACAAACTTACCAATACATCTTCAATTGGCCTGAGGGTGAGTTAAAGGGTTAGTTCAACCAAAAATGAAAATTATGTCATTAATGACTCATCCTCATGTCGTTCCAAACCCGTGAGATCTCCGTTCATCTTCGGAACACAGTTTAAGATATTTTAGATTTAGTCCGAGAGTTCTCAGTCCCTCCATTGAAGCTGTATGTATAGGTATATTGTTCATGTCCAGAAAGGTAAGAAAAACATCATCAAAGTAGTCCATGTGACATCAGAGGGTCAGTTAGAATTTGTTGAAGCATCGAAAAATTTAGCATTGTCTTCTCTTCCGGGTCTGTTGTGAGTGCGTTCATGACGCTGCTGACGTGTTATCTTTGTTATTGGGTGCGCCAGATAACACGTCAGCAGCTGCTTCAAAATATTCTAACTGACCCTCTGATGTCACATGGACTACTTTGATGATGTTTTTTTTTTTTTACCTTTCTAGACATGGACAGTATACCATACATACATTTTCAATGGAGGGAGAGAAAGCTCTCGGACTAAATCTAAAATATCTTAAACTGTGTTCAGAAGATGAACGGAGGTCTGATTAATGGAGGTCTCATTAATGACATAATTTTCATGTTTTGGTGAACTAACCCTTTAAGGTTCAACAAATGTACTCTTCACACAAGCCATCCTAGGTGTATAAGACTTCATTCATTCAGAAGAATACAGTTGGAGTTACATTAAAATTTGTCCTGGATCTTCCAAGCGTTATAATTAATATTTATGATTTATTATTGATTAATAAATCGAATGACATAATCTGAAATTATCATTTTGGTACATTGAGAAATCAAAAATCAAGAATATTATTAATAAAAAATAAATAAAACAGGACAGGACAGTTGTCCAAATCAGCCAGCAGTTAACAGGGAATTCTCCCAGTTCACCTGATGGTCAGTCTGAGACTGCATAGCTGTGTGGAGCACTTATTATGATTTATGCACTTTATTTTACTTCAAAATCTCAATTCACTAGTATTATTAAGCTTGGAAGATCCAAGACATTTTTAAATAAAACGCTGAGAGTTTTTGTTTGAAAAAGAAGAAATTCATATACATCTATGAAGGCTTGAGTATAATGTAGGGTAATATTCATTTTTGGGTGAACTATCCTTTTAACCAATTTTTTTTTAGAAAATCATGTTGTGCATGATGAGCACAGATTCTGACTTTTTATCTTCAGACTATGATTCATGTTTGATATTTTGAGCTGATTTTAGAACACATATTGTATTCATGTGTCATGCATCTCCTAGCAACAAGGCACATATTTCTGCATGAGCTTGTTGTGTTCGGAAGGACTTGAAAGTCCTCAGTCATTTAATGTGGGAAACCCAGTTTTTTCTGTAATCATTTAGAAAGTTGGGAAATGTACTACTGTATTCCACCCTTAAGCTGTGACTAAAATTACAGTTGTAGCAAAAACAACTTTTTTGTTTCCTTTCCTATGCATGGCAAAGCTATTATTTATTTGTCAAGTTTTTCTGGGTCAGTTACATTTCAAGACAGCCTTTTTAACATTCATATAATATCATATATTTATAGGCAAAAGGTGCTCTTTTAATAAAAAGAGCAGCACATTCTTTACCCTTGGTCCTCATTACCTATGCTAACCCTCATTCTGTCAATACATCTCACCTCTCACCTGAATGTAGGGCACCTCTGTCGCAAAGTGTGTGAACGTGTGTAAGAAGAAAAAAAGGGAAAAAATGTGTGTACGCATATGAATGCAGCAGCAAACGCATCTTAAAGCAGCTCTGGCAAGGTCCTGGCACTTTAATTTTCAAGTTGGTCGCAAGTCAACAAATCAGACCTCATTCTTTACAGGGAACAAAGCGAATCCATAACTCAAGTAATTAGCATGCAATCACATTTAAAGTTTTAATAATGCTATGTTAATTACTCCCATATTCATCACTCACCATGACGAGCCTGTCATTGCTCTGACAGTTAAAGTTTTTAAGCATCCTTAACATGAGTATGACATACTGTACTAGCTTGGTCACAATTGTAATATGTTTTATATAAGGTTTATGCTATATATATATATCTATATATCTATATATATCTATATATATATATATATATATATATATATATATATAGATAGATATAGATATAGATATAGATAGATATATATAGATAGATATATATAGAGCTGGGGGGTGAAAACTTTTGGAATTTGAAGATCAAGGTAAATTGTACTTAATTTGTGTACCGGGAAACATACAAGTATCTTCTGTTGCTTACGAAGGGCAGAACTAAATGGAAAAAATATATATTTCAACAAAATAAGACAAATTTGGCCATCTTCATTGTGTTCAAATGTTGTCACCCCCCAGCTCTTAATGCATCTTGTTTCCTTGTGGAGCATCAGTGAATGTTTGAATCTTTTTAAATAGTTGTGTTTGAGTCCCTCAAATGTCCTCAGTGTGATAAGATGTATCTCAGAATCATAAAGTCACTGCTGGAAAAGGTTCAAATATGTAAAGATGCTGGAAAACTGAAGAATCTGCAGGACCTTAAAGATTTTTCTGAAGAACGCTGCTCAGTTTAACTGTTCAGAACAAACAAGGGACTCATGCACAGCCATCACAAAACAGAAAGACAGTCGAGGATCATCAGGTAACAGAACACAGTACTAAGAACCAAGGGTTCCCAAACTTTTGAGTAGGGTTATTTTAATAATTTCAGCAATTTTTTTGTCTTGTGGAATAAATGTTAATATCTTTTATGTACAATATCTTACTCAGGACAGTACTAAATAAAATATAACATGCATTTAGTATGATCTCTCTTATTTTTTGAAAATTACTCATATTTTCACAGATTCTGCAAGGGGGGCCCAAACTTCCGATCCCCACTGTATATATATATTATTTATATGCTCAACCTGTTGAATTTAATTTAATTCTTAAATATTCTATTTAAAATAACTTATTTTTACTGTATTTGTCTCATATTTATTACTATATATAAATGTTATATGCAGATCCTTTACTTTTTTTCTCAAATGTGGAAAACAGAATTTAATGACAGAATTTTGACTGGCATTATACAGTGGCTCCCGAAGTTAAACCGATCTGCTTGTCCGTCAAGATTGATATTCATGGACAGGATCACAGCATTAAATCAGCAGTTATTTTTGCAGGTCAAAGGGTTTCATATGATTTTTATCTTCAGGCTTTCCATACTGATATTTTATTTCTTTCCACGTCAGCATATTGCATTTTTAAATGGCAATATAAAAATCTACTTTAGATTCAACCTTTTTTTTCAAAGCCTTAGCAACAGTAAAAAGGCTAAGCATTAGTTTTGCCCTTCTTGACAGACCACACTGAATCTGGATGGTCCAAGCATTACTGAATGCTTAGCCAGACTGGACCCATCTGTTAGCCCTGATTGTTCATTTCAAATTATTATTAAGTATATTAAGTCATATGATAAGGACATGAAAATGTACACACACACACACACACACACAGGCTGTCTTGCTCTAGTTTTCACTGCTCCCTGTAGTCAGTAAGTCTCTCCTGTCTCCCTCTCACCCCACCTCACTCTCGCTCCAGATGTGTTAGAGACGGTTAATGATGTAGGGGCTGAAAATCTCTCTCCTCTTCTGTCCAGGTAATGGAATCTCAGAATTCCAGACCAGTAAAGGAAATTTACATTAATCCTTTTGTAATACAGACCTGCTATCGCAGAAGCCAAAGGTCACAGAGGTCAGAATGCCTGAGTGAACCATTACAAGGATGAAATTACTGAAGCATAAAAAGATGATGTTGCAGGCATTCAGAAAAGAAATTTTCAAAAGAGAGATTCAAATGTTGCACAAATGTAAAGGTTTATTTATGGTGACATTAACACACTATGTCACAAGTTAATACTATACGAACATTAGTCAGAGTAGACGCCGTATTTAATTTGACACAAATGAAAATGACACTGTGAAGTGCCGCTGTGCACAACTTAATTATATTCAGCAGATTAGTTTTTTTAATAAAGATGAGAGAGAACAGAAACAGGTAATGCAGCAACAAGTTGAACAACATTCAAAAGCACCCCTTTCCAGCTGTATTTCCAACAACATCTAAACATGCACCTAAGGCAGTCATTTTAGATTCAGTTCATGCCTGTCCTCATAAGATTAAGGTAATGAGGTGAGCGTCAGGCTGTAGGCAGTTGAAGATTTGAGTCTGGCTATCAGAGAGACTCCTAAACAGAACCAATAGCCTGACCTGCTCCAGCTGCAGCTGAGTAACCCCATATACATCACTCATAGAGCTTCAGCAATGAGGACACATCCAACAATAGTGATGAATGAAGAAAATGTTCAGCCCTCCAACCCACAGGGACATTCATTAAATAGAAAATTATACTGTAATGAAAGGCGCCACCCTTTATTGTGGTTATTTTGGTTAACAAAAACCATTTTTTTTACTTAAAATGTAAAAACTAAACATAAAAAAAACTGTACCCAAAATAATATAAAAAAAAAAAGACAACTTACAATTATTGACAAAGCAATATGCTTCATTTTCATTTAACTTAATGTTCTAAAATAACAGCATAAAAAATAAAAATTAAAAAACATTAAAACTATATAGACATTTTAACAATGCATTGTCCCTGTTACAGTAAAAAAAAAAAGAAAGAACAAAAAACCTTTTGAGTTTTCATTTTCACTATAATCTCTAGACAACATATTAAGATTCAAATAAAAAAGAAAAATGTGAGGCAAATATATTTTTTTTTAAAGATTTTCCTTTACTCCAATAAACAACTGTGACAATTCAATTAAAATTTGTTAACTAAAACAAAAGTTTTATTTAAATTTCCAGTGTTAGCCAGTTTTAAATTGGAATGAAGAGCTAGGCTTAAGGTCTGGAAGAAGTGTAAAGGTGGATATTCCTTTAAGAAAAGACAATACCACACTAACACAGAGTAACTTCATACTTGTGTTAGCGTGATATACAGTTCTAAAGTAGTTTGCTGTGTCTAATTTATTCACAAAAATGCTGTGAAATTCAAAACTGCAGTCTGCAGTCCAGGTTTCAGTTTTATTAACACCATCTAGAGAATTTCCTTTGTGCTTTAGTTTGGCCAAACAGCATCTTTTCTTTGTTGCTTAATCCCTGATCGACCCTCTTAAGCCTTAGTCTTAAGCCTTAGTGCATCCTTTTCTGTCTTAGCCCTTATGAATAACATAAATTCACCTGTTTTGTCAGATAGAAGTAGTGAGGGGATTATTTCAAACTCATTTTCAATTCAGATAAACTCCAACCGAGATGAACAGACTCCACTCTTAAAGACCTTTGCTCACTGAGCATAAATCATAAATTCCCACTATCCCCATCTAAACCTTTGGTCACCTGGTATTAAAAACCACAAAACTGCTGAGAAAAAAAAGAGAAGAGAGAGGGGGGAAAAGGAGGAGAAAGTGAATGGTGACAGATGATGGAAGAGGACTTACTGTGCCATTTTTGCAAACACAAATGGGGCATTTCCTCCAAAGCGTCAATATCAGCATCCCCCATGCCAGCCCACTGCTGTCTCCCAGGAAATGTGCCCAACTTCACCTATATTTTAACTCTTCTATGTGGAATCCTAAGTGGCTAAGTCTGCCACAGGACGTCTGGGATATTTCAAGGCACTTGCCATGAATAGGTTATAAAATAGGGCCTACAACTCCATTTAGTAAATGTACTTCAGAATGTGGGCACTGGAAGGAGACAGGTGATTAATCTTCTATTATATGAGATCTGCAGTTTGCACACCATCTAAATACAATAATAAATAAAAGCCTGATTTGGGTGATTTTTTTTTTTTTTTACCATTACTTGTTAATTAACATTACATTTATATTTACATTTATTCATTTAGCAGACGCTTTTATCCAAAACGACTTACAAATGAGGAGAATGGAAGCAATCAAAATCAACAAAAGAGCAATGATGTACAAGTGCTATAACAAGTCTCACTTAGCTTAACACAGTACACATAGCAAGGGCTTTTAAATAATATAATAAATAAAAACAAAACAGATAGAATTTTATATTATAAAAGAATTATAAAAAAATATAATTAAAATTAATCATTAATTTTAAATATTATTGTTTTTGTATTATTCACTATGAATAACTAAATGTAATTCACAGTATATCAAAATTACTTCACATTATTAATGATTTTATCACTGGATACAACCCAGGTGGTCAAGACAGGCCCGGCGCCAGATGTTCGTATGTGAGAACATTATTGCTCTCTTCAAGGTCACTGCCTGTGCGTGCTGTGCAGGAGATTGAGTGATTTCCAAACCAACATACATTCCCTAAATAATCATCTATATTTTCTGCCTGGATGAACCACTGATAGGGTTTAGCCAAAATATCAACATGAGACAGTGGCTATAAAGGCGCAGACTTCTTATAAGAATACTTCACTATTGTGACAGTATTTAGTTGTCAGTCCTTCCAAAACTAGAACAGTCCTATATAAACTAGGGGAATTTTATACATCTCTAAAACATGTAATCTGGAACTAGGTCTTACTTTGACTTGTAAAGTTTGAGAAAACTCACAAAATAACTTACCTGAGCACCTCAACAGACCTCACTGCCAACCAGACCAGCAGAAGACTACAATTTTTATTTATTTCATGCTTGTATACATTCTCAGAGCAAAATGAGATCAGAACATCACCAAAATGATTTCCAAGGTGAGGTCCTGATTTCATATGAGTCTGGTATCATGGTGCTCAACAACTATTAGTCTCTCCAAAGGACATGAGACACATTTGTCACCTGTGGAAGTTCAGCGTCCAGTACCTCTTATTATTTAATCAAATGGAATGGCCTGAAAATGTATGGCCTGGTTCTGATAAATCATTTCACACCAGATCAAGTTTACAGATAGATGATGGATTGAGAGAAGCTCGTTCCTGTTTGACCCTTACAGCTGCACACCAGTACAGCAGACAACAATGACCTTTAAAGGACCTTACATCTGCTGCCCCTATAACCTTCCAGTCTAGAAACAAAACAAAAAAGACAAAAAAAGTGGAACAGCAACCTTACCTCTGTAACACTAACGTTACTCCCCTGAATACTTGATTCGTGGCATCCAGCGGTCACACGTTATTCCAGGGTGACTTAGCTATATCATTCCACTAGTCACACATTTAGCGTTTCCCTGTGTAATTAAGCAGCTGAATCCATAAAAAAAATCTTCCCAACAGATTTCTTATTTTCTTTTGAAGTGAATTCACCACGTTGACAAATAGTTAACAAGTGCTTAATTTACCGTCGCTACTTTTCACATCGAGGAGACTCTCCCGCGCTTATTTCATTCAAACGCGATTGGCAACAATTCTCAATTTGAGTGAAAATCAACTATTTCTGTAATAATTGCGTAAAGTTCTTCTTGGTTGGTCGATTTTTTTGTACATCGCAAGGGACTATTTTTTTGTTTTTTTGTTATATATATTATGTATATATATATATTCGGTTTAAAATAATATATTGGTTAGATCATAAAATATTAAATCAAATATCCTGTCTATAATATGTTTGATTGGTGGAAAGATGATGTACAGACAGCGGGTCATTATTCCAAAATAGAAGTAGTAATTTTGCTGTAATTTCGCATATGTATCTCATATGAATAATATACGTTTTCAAAAGCTCCCTTTTATCTGGTTGTAGCTTACTCAAAAGGAAAAACGTGACCTGGTGAAGAAACAGGCTTTCTCTTAAACTTTTCTAATAAAATTAATTAAAGGAATGTGAGAAGCCATGGGATCTTTTCATCCTAAAATCCCTACGGTGCTCTAACCTCTTCAATAATTCAATCAAACCCTTAAACATTTAGAAACTGAATTCCCTCTGAAACCACTCACAATAAGAGGACTGACTTCGACACCATATGCAGTGAAGGGAGAACTTAAACAGTCTCTATTTGATTTAGAATAACTGAAACTTCACTGCACCATCAAAATGTAACATCATAAGCCTTCATATATCATTCAAGAAACAAGACATGTGGAGAGCCAGAAGACAGGGTTTGCACTTAACCGAGCTTTTAAGAAGACCGAAAGGTCAAGTTTTCCCACAAGAATAACCCTTCAGTCACCTCTTTGCTTTTGAAGTGAATCTGACAAGGAGCATAACTGACATTCAACTGGAATAAAAATTCATATTATACAGCACAGATCAAGATTATAGCCTATATTAAGGCATAGTCTATTTCAACACAGAACAGATCACTGATAGGATTTAAAGCATCAAGACTTCTCTGGAAAGAAACTAAGGTAACCCTTATGAAGCCCGTATTTATATTACATTGTAAGGGTATATCCTTAAGGCATTATAATGAATGCACGATGCATTATAAAAAAAAAAAAAGACCTCATGAACACTCATAAGAACAGTTTTTATGTTTTATAATATTTATTTATTTGTGGTTTTAGCTTTTGAGTATGTTGATTAATAACACAGATAACATGTTGCATCAACTTAAGTTACAATGGATTATATTTTTAATACATAATGTAAGTCTCCTATCTTGCCAACTTTATTATGCTACTTAAACCAAAGACCACTTATTAGTAATAATAATATTTTTTCTCAAAAAGCCAGAAGATCAAATATAATATCAGATGAATGTATAATGACACATTTGCTTTGAGCTATATTTATTGTAATATCAGTTTGATTATTTTGATGGTGCCCTTTAGACAACTGATGACAGGATACTCTGCATCTAGCAGCCATTGGAGTATTAGTAATATGTCTGCTAAATATATGCTAACACTTTATTTTGATGGATCCACAACAGACAAAACTTGAACAACATCCTACCAACCCTAATTATATAATTATAATGTATTAATAATACCCTTATAATGTATTATAATTATGTGCTTCATACAAAGTGTTACCACATACAGTCTCACCCTCTCTTCATTTATACACATTGACCATATTAAAATGACAACATTTTTCAGGAAATATAACCTTGGGTCGCAACAAATCCATTACAGAATCAAGCAGTAAATCTAAAAAGAACATAGTGTTTTTCAAGTACAGCTTTTCTAAGTCATTTCAAACATCCCCATAATATATATATTAAAAGGTACAAGTAGACAAGGTTCATCAAAGAGGCAAAAAGTAAATACTGAAGCATTGCTTTCAAAAATTAAAAAAATTGCAAATTACGTAAATTTTAAAAGCTAATGTCAAGTTTGTGATTAATAGAGGAGACTGGGGTCACACTTTTTCTCCCATAAATACTTGATAATCTCTGATTTAAAGTCAATTTCAAAGTCTTGGCCATATTTTTCTTTGAACATTTCCACCTTTATTGCTTATAAAAAAAAACACATTAAACATTTTCCTAACTGACTTTTGACTCGAACACGCAAGAGTTACGGAGATAAAGCCCTTGTGATGAATGGAGGCTGGTTTGGGATAAAAGTGAAGTCAAAATCAAGTGCAGTGACTAGCAGTGGAAAGTCATCCAGCAGTTCAAATCCTTTCTTTTTAATGATCTCTCCTGGCTCTTTGGAAAAGGTAATTGGCTAAAACGTGGGGAGGAACTCACCTGCTGGGAAAGTTGCTCTGCAGCTTTTAAATGGAAATGCTACTTGCTGTCACTCATACGAGTGTACACATTGGAGTTAACACTCAAAAGTGAACACAGAATCCCCCACATACACAGTGAGGTTCAAAAAGCTGGGAGCACAATGAAAATGTAAGTAAACATTATAAAGACTTTCAAAAATTATTATTAATGCTGATAATTTAAAAGGGTCATATGCGATTAAAATTTTTCCTTTCTCTTTGGAGTGTTACAAGCTCTTGATGCATAAAGAGGATCTGTAAAGTTGCAAAGACTAAAGTCTCAAATCCAAAGAGATATTCTTTATAAAAGTTAAGAGTCAACCACACCCTCCTAAAACGGCTCGTTCTTACACGCCCCCACATCTCTAAGTCACTTTGTGGGAAGATTTACATAACACTGCCCACATGTTCATGCAAGGAAAGAAGACGTAACTTTTATTCTCGTTGTAGTATTGTTGTTGCTGCCGCCATCATGTTGTTTGTTTCACTGTGAAAGCGAAACTACTTTGCCTGGCCTTCCAAAAGAGGACAATTTCTGCTTCATCATGACTAGAGCTGATGCGTGATGGTCGCTGAGGAAATACATCAACTTTGGCACTTTGGATCGCCTTTCACCGTGGACGAAGCGGAGTCCTGCACAGCTCATGTTGCCGCAAGCCCAATGGACGCTCCTTCATAGAATCCGCCAACATATAACTGAAAATATGTCATATTCTATGTTCTTCAAAGTAGCCACCTTTTGCTTTGATTACTGCTTTGCACACTCTTGGCTTTCTCTTGATGAGCTTCAAGAGGTAGTCACCTGAAATGGTCTTCCAACAGTCTTGAAGGAGTTCCCTGAGAGATGCTTAGCACTTGTTGGCCCTTTTACCTTCTGTCTTTGGTCCAGCTCACCCCTAAACCATCTCGATTGGGTTCAGGTCCTGTGACTGTGGAGGCCAGGTCACCTGCGCAGCACCCCATCACTCTCCTTCTTGGTCAAATAGCCCTTGATGCCTTCAATGTGACTGTACAATTTTCATAGTCAGGAAAATAAAGAAAACTCTATGGTCTGTATTTTGTGTGTGTGTGTGTGTAAATAAATTCTTGTAATGACAAATCTGAATTCCAGCAGATTCTTCAGTCTTGCATGATCCTTCAGAAATCAATCTAATAAGCTGATTTAGTGCTTAATTGTTAACAGTTATTGTTTGTGATCAATTATTAATTATTTACTGCTTAATGTTTCCTTGGAAATTGTGACATTTTTTTCAGGATGCTATTCATAAAGTTCAAAAGAACAGCATTTGAAATAAAAAATATTTTATAACATTCTAAATGTCTTCACTGTCATGAGTTTCACTGTTTGATGAGTTTAATTTTGATTCATAGTGTATCACAATTTCCACACAAACAATAAGCAACTGTGATAATAATAATAATAATAATAATGTTTTTTTGAGCATCAGATCAGCATATTAGAATGATTTCTGAAAGATCATTTAACACTTCATTTGGCTGCTGAATATTCTGCTTTTGTCACAGAAAATTACGTATTAAAATATAATAAAATAAAGAAGTTATTTTAAATTGTAATAATATTTCACAAAATTACTGTGTTTAGTGTATTTCTGTTTTTTGTTATGTTTTGTTTTTTAAATACAGCCTTGGTGAGCATAGACATCTTTCAAAAACAATAAAAAGAGCTGAATTTTTCCAAAATTTTTGCAGTTCAAACTTTGTATTGCTGCAATTATGTTACTATCCCCTTATGAACTACTTGCACTGTAGCGTTCCCTTTGTAGGCTGCACTGAATAAAAACTACCAAATGAATACATTACGGTCCCCACTGTCAATTTCACTCATGTATCCTTAATTCTAAATTTCATAAATCAATTAAAGTTGTGGCCCTGGAAGCTGACTGGTCATTACAACATTTTATCTGTGCTACAATACACACAGATTTAACACAACATTTTGAAAAGCAAAAGGTACTATAAAGGTGCCATATTGTGAATATAGTAAAAACTAAAAGGTTTATAGTTGTGCATTTATTGTAAAATTAAATAAATATATATGAATAGGAATGTGAACATCAGAAAAAATCTATTCAATTAAGTCAAAATGCTAGATTTGCATTGTGGTATAAAAAAAATGTCTAAAAGGTAATGTTAATCTTAAAACGTAAAAAACTGTAATTAAATCTAACAGTGTACACAATAATAATAATGTGCAATAATAAATATTATTACCATTATTATAAGAAAAAAAAATTGCAGCACTTTCCAATAATAAACAAAGCAGCAGGTGGTAACTTTTCAGGGATTTATAAAGAGAATCTGAGCAAGTGCTGCTCTTTAAAAAAGTAATTTCACCATTATTAATGCTCCATCTAAGTGAAATTGTTCTTTGATGGAGCAGACAGAAAATTTAAAGTCCATAAGCGAACTCTGAGATGAACCCTGGGTATCTTAAAAGGTTAACTGTGTCACTCACATTAGCACTTTTTGTCTGATATTTTGCATTGCAAGAACACATGCATCAGAATCCTGCTTTATATTCATGAAACACATCATCTGAAATCAAAGCCGTAAGTTTGCTCTGATGTAGGTGTTCTTTTGTTCGTTCTTTTTTCCTGAAGTCCTTCAATCATTTCAATCAACTTCTCTGCAACGGAGGACTCTATTTTTAAAGTCCTGCAGACGATCGCTGGTTATTGCCTCCCGGAGCGCTTTGAAGAAGCCAAGGTAATGCGCCATGTTGTGTAGCATGAGTAAAACACCGCCGAGCAGCTCGTTGGTCACCAGTAAATGATGAACATACGCTCTCATATGCTTTTTACAGCAGTAGCAGCTGCAGCCCTCCACAAGTGGGCGGAAATCATCTTGATACCTGAAAGTCAAACACAGTGTTATGAGGCTAATTGTCACACCAGGGTATGTTTAATGGAATTCAATTTAAGCGCTTTTAAGTGCAAAATCTAAAAATTATTTTATGGACAAATTAATAAAATAAATATTGAAATGTACACATATACATTTACATAAAAAGCATGTTTTGTTTATTGATGATATTAGTTTGTGATATCACAGATGTCCTGCAGTTTAATTTTTTTTCTTTATAGATTTATGCATTTACTCATTTTATTTTTTGTTATAGGACCCATAATGTGCACCGAACAACAACTGTTTCAAATATTTAATTCAAAAACTAAAATCCAGTTAAAAAAATTAAGGCATGTTTTCCACAAAATAAATCCATGGATGAAAAAAAATCCTATTAAAATGTACAAATATATCAATGCGTGTAAAGAAACAGTAATATTGATTTGTTCAAATTCTTTTATTCAGTATAAATGCAATAGATCATTACTCCTGCCGATGTATACAGAATGCTTTTATATGGCACTGGTTTGAGTCATGGGTGTCGGGGTTGGAAAATCTTTTTGTTTAAGATCCTTCATCGCTCCTTTGACCACTAATCTGATCTGACTCTAGGCAATATTATGAAAATGCACTGAGAAGCGAGTATGAATTACTGACACATTGCATTTATTTTTCCTCACATCTAAGATGAGGTGATTGAGATCATAAAAGATGTGCTGGAATGCATTATAGTCTAATCTGATATGAGCAAATTATTACACACAGTTTATGAGGGGTGAAAGGATATGTCCTTGTCTCCCTCTATACATACAAACCTTTTATCTTTGAGGTTCATTTCATAAAGTGTCATATTTTCATCTCCATTTGAGTTTAGCTTCTTGACAGCGGGCATCTCCCCATTGAATTCCAACACTGTTTCAAACAGATAAAACATGATTAAACATTCAGCACTGCTTTACATACAGTTGGACTTATTAGCCCCTTAGTAAAAATTATCAAACGAGAACATAGCTCTGAAGTGCAGCAAATGATTGTTGATCTACAAAATAGAAAGTGGCTATCAGAAAATAGCTAAAATAGCCAAAGAAGGTTGCAAAAGGTACTGAATAAAAAGGAGCCAAAAAAAAAAAAAAAAAAAAAACTTTGTATGGGTCAAAATTATTGATTTTTATTTTATGCCAAAAAACATTAGCATATTAAGTAAAGATCATGTTCCATGAAGATATTTTGTAAATTTCCTACCATAAATATCTAAAAACGTTATTAATATGCATTGCTAAGAACTTCATTTGGACAACTTCAAAGGTGATTTTCTCAATATTTCGATTTTATTTTTTTTCAAATAGTTGTCTCTCTGCCAAATATTGTCCGATCCTAACAAACCTTACATCAAATGGAAAGTATATATATATTTCTAAAGACTAATCATGTGATTTCAACATGGGGTGGCTCACATTAGATTACCCACTACATGTAAAATAAATAGGCTACTTAATAAATTAATAGGCTATTGATATGAAAGAGTTAATTACATGTGAGAGTAAATAATTTAACATTTTTCAAAATACAGTTTTACACCTAAAATGACTGAGTGCATGTTTAATTGTAAAGACTGTACAGAAAACCCCTGTATAGAGTAGAACCTGCAGTGCCAGAAGGCGGCAGATCAGGGTGAAGTTACAGCTAGTCTCCCTGGAGAGCTCTCTAATTGGCTGAGGGGATAATTCTTTCTTTCCTGATTCGGCAAGTGCCTGTCCTGAACTCTATTACCATCCTAACACATCGATTAGCTTCTTCTGCACACCAAACAGCCTGAATCAATTATTAATGCCTGATAGTGAATTTTTTATGTCTCTTCGTGTGATCCAGATACTTTGCAGACATACGCAGGGGTCTCTATTCTCACAGAAAAGCTTTTGATAGTAAAAACCAACATTAAAATATGAGACACGATAATGAGGTTTGGCTTCATACATGTTCTTGCTGAATTTGAAGAAGCAAGATTGATTCCCAGGGCTCTGGTTCTGTTCGAAACAAGCCAGTTATTTAATTTGACTGGGGCTTGAACAAACACACACTCTCTTGAAGACTTTATTATTTAAACTCACACTTAATTATCTGAATCAACCAGCAGAAGCACAGCCCCACTTCCACCGAGCCATGCTGAGAAAAACAGCCCCACATGCTGCTCATTGTTTCTGCTGGCAGTGAACGGGTAGCTGACACTTTAAATACAACATTACTAATTCATATTATTGTGCTGAACAGCTCCTTTATAAATCACAAGATGAATCTGAAACAGCCTTCCTTCAAAATGAAAGATTCAGAGTTAAAATAACACACAATACCCTGTGTGTGTAGTAAGCAAAGTGTACGTGCGTTTTGCACCCGCCTATAGGCGCAAATTACTAACGTGCTCTTTAAATAAAGAAAAAACACTGTTCAAGACTTTAGACCAGGTTTGAGTTGGTCTATTTTCAGTTCCTCAAAACAGCAACACGCCAACAATGCACCTGAACACACTTCTTTTTTTAGATTAGCACACCCATGGGCGCACAATCAGGTGAAATTGCATTTGCGATTTAAACAACATGGCACAGGATGGGAAAATGAGAACTGTGTCAGGCTGAAAATAACAAAAACACCTGCGACGCACCTTGTGTCGGGTGTATGATAGGGCCCTTTTTTTTTTTATTAAACAAACGACACAATTAAAAACTAAATATCTGAGTAAAATATTTTATACATCAGGCTTTTATAGAGAGGAGAATATGGAAGTCACACTCAAGGAGGAAAAAAAAAAGTCCCAAACTGGGCAAAAATATGTAATATTGTAAAGTTGATGTTTATATAACCAAAACAATTATGAAATTCTGATAGTCAATGTAAATAAACAAATCTGGATCACAGTATACCACTACTTACATAAAATGCATAAAAATAAATATTAGTTGTCTATATATATATATATATATATATATATATATATATATATATATATACACACACAGTGGGATTTATATAGGGTTAAGAAAGTGTAGGAAACATATCTTTTCAATAGTATAGCTAAGGGCTTGTGCACACCTGTAGGGGTTGATGAACCTGCCGTCTCAGGGTCAGGGTCAATGATGAAGTTAAAGGAGAGTGCACAGCCTCGCTCCGTCACCTGGAAGGGGAAGAAGCTCTCGAACAGGTCCACTCCTGCTTCAACACAGCTGATGACCTCATCAGGATGGCCAACCCCCAGCACCAACCTGACACAGATGGTAAAAGCTCAATATCAATGTACTGCACATTCAGGCTTAAACTTGGACAAAAGGACAAACGATAGGAGTCAAATGCTTTTTTTTTTTTTTTCCTTAATGGGAGTTTTTAAGGTTAACTGTAAAGGTTAATTAAAAGTCATAGTTGTCTCTGCATGTAAAGCTAAGATAGGAAAACATATTAAACACTGAATAAATAACACTTCAGCCAGCCTGTAACATCTCATTCTAAGGCTTTAGATCTCACAATACATTTTTTTTGTACTTAAGACAAAACCATTAATACAAAACCAGTGAATCTGCAGGTTTTTTGGTGCAGTCTCTATACTGCATTTCAATGGAGATCCAAAAGCTATCTCAAACAGATCAACAAACACAAACTGTTTTTAAGGTTAGAAGTTTGGATATTTGCACAAAGCAAAATGAGGAGCACTAGCACATTCTGACAGTACAAACAGACAAACACACATTCATGTTGGGGGTGGTACTTTGTTTTTCATGTTCAACAAGGCTAATTTACTGTAATATTGTGAAATAGTTATTAATTTAAAATAATTTTTCTATTTTAATACATTTTAAAGTTTCATTTGTTCCTCTGATGCAATGCAAAGCTGTATTCTCATTACTCGTCTTCAGTGTTACGTGATCATTCAGAAATCATTTTAATAAGCTGATTTGCTGCTCAAGCAATATTTCTTATCATTAATGTTGATATCAGTTTAATATTTTTGTGGAAGCCATTATATATTTTCAATATTCTTTGATGAATAGAAAGTTCAAAATAACAGCATTTATTTTGAAACAGAAATCTTTCATGAGATCACTTTCGATGAATTTAATGCATCCTTGCTGAAAAAAAGAACTTTTGAACTAAACATAGCAGCGTGAAAATACATAGTGTAACAAAAGCATAAAACTACAGCACAGAAACATCTTGTCCTGCTATAAACACCTAAATTATGTATCCTGTCCTCCAGCCCTTCTGCTTCACAAACTTCTCCATCTCCAGTTATTTGTGACCTGAGATACACCCAAGGGAAATGTCGGTTTCTAACAAGACTATAAAGCCCAGTGGGAAGCATCCCTCTTAAGACCCCATAAGGACGCTTCCAAATCCACACTGCTTTACTTCCTGCCATTGTCTCTGTGTGATTCTGTAACCTCCTAGTCAACCTCAAAGAGAGGGAGATCAGAAAAATCAATCATTACACCACAAGGAACTCAAGATGAAGTCTGTTCCTGAAACCTTTCTAACCCCAGCACTTCCAGTTCCCGGGAAGGGATGAGGTGGTTGCTATGGGCTGCTGGTGGAATGGAGTGTTGCTATGGCTGCTGAAAATCAGAGAGTAATAAGTTGAGGAAAATCTAGCCACTTACTCTCCAACTGAAGAATAGTCTGAGCCTGAGAGTTAGAAATTTAAATAGATGCCTTTTTTACCTGGGTTTTTCTTGGGGAAGCTCTGCAGATGCCGCTTTAATCAACTGAACCCTCACATCCTGGTCCATGGCAGCAGAATGAAATCCATCCAGGACAAATCCACCCACAGGACGCTTGCCAGTCTCTCGTGCCGACCGGAGCCTCTCCTCCAAAATGTCTCCACCCTCCACAACTCCAAATATCTCAGCCCGTTTTAATCCCTGTAAACAGTTCATGTATTTATTTAAATATATTTCCATATTTTACCCATCAAGACCAACAGAATATTTAATTAAAACGATTGTTCTGACAATTTTAAATACACCTTGTTTATGAAAATTGGCCATTGACGTTTTTAAGAAACTGTATTTGCCTGTAACATTTATACTCAACTTACCCTCTCCTTAGGCTCACTAGGGGCAAGTTGTGCCAAGAAATACATTTTTAAAAAGCAGTTTATTTTACATCCAAAGTGATTGTTCCTGAGGATACACCACATCCTGACATTTATGTAGGACCCATTACTAGCTGGGTTTCCATGCAAAGTTGCGATTTTAACTTGTGCACAAAATTAGAATGTTCCCTAAAACATTTGCCAAAACAAGGAACATGTTACTGGTTTCCGATGCAGAAAAGCTAGTTCATGCATTCATGACCTCTAGACTGGACTATTGTAATGCACTTCTAGGTGGTTGTCCTGCATCTTCAATTAACAAGCTACATGTAGTCCAAAATGCAGCAGCTAGAATCCTTACCAGGTCAAGAAAATATGATCATATTACCGCAGTTTTACAGTCTCTTCACTGGCTACCCATTACATTACGTACAGTATCAATTACAAAATATTACTACTATATTTCATGCATACTGAGTTTTTTACACTGTTAAAGAGTTGGATTCCCATGCTAAACATGGACAAAGTTTCAAAAACTAAGTCGTACGTTTGAAGGAGTATTTCTGTTCCAAAAATACTCCTTCCGGTTTGTCACAAGTTTCGGAAAGTTGTTTTCGAGTATGGCTCTGTTTGACGTTAGATGGAGCAGAATTTCCATATATGGCACGTCTGCCGGAAGAGCGTGCGCTCCAGTATAGCAGAGCACTGAGAGCACAACAGGCATTCACTGATCAGAGCGAGAGCGTCGCGAAATGTCACAAAATGAGTGTGTTTTTGGTTGCCAGGGCAAGACAACCCTACCACAGATTACCTAAAGAGAAACAGCATTAAGGGACCAGTGGATGGAGTTTATTTTTACAGAGCATCAACGGAGTTGTGCAAGTGTTTGTGTTTGTTCCCTGCATTTCGAAGATGCTTGTTTTACAAACAAGACCCAGTTTGAGCGCTGGATTTGCACATCGTTTATTTCTTAAGGATAATGCAGTCCCAACGAAAAAGGGTCACAATCGTGTGTTGGAACCGCAGGCAGTGAGTAAAACTGCTTCAAATATCTGTGTTATTAACTTAGCTATCGGCGTGTAAGCACATCAAGTAAACAACATGCGATGTTGTCATCAAACTCCACGAGTAAAACTGCTTCAAATATCTCTGTGTTATTAACTTAGCTATCGGCGTGTAAGCACATCAAGTAAACAACATGCGATGTTTTCATCAAACTGCATTTTCCACATGTACAGCTTAAAAAAAAAATTAAAAAAAAAAGACGACAAAGTGGAACTCATTTTCCATAACCGCTAAGCAAATATATGCAGTTTCAGTACATACCACACAGAGACGCTGTTGTTGCTGCTGCTCTTGTTAAATTTCAGCCTCTGGATCTGATTCTGGATCATAAATATACACTGAATCTGACTGTTAGCCATGGTTTGTTTTGGTTGGTTTTGTCCTCACGTAATGTCACAGATTCCAAACGCTCTCAATGCAAAAGCCTACTGGCGCTCGTGATTCTTTAGCTCCGCCCACACGTCACACCTCCAGCCACTCGTGTTTTTCCGGGAAAAATCGGTACAGACTATCTTTCTCTTATGAATATAATAAAATGAAAGACTTTTTGGAGTTATGAAGGATGCAGTACTACTCTATAGGTACTCAAGATCAACAGGACATTGAGTGAAAACGAGCATTTCACCCCCCCTTTAAGGCCTTTTTACAGTCTAGCTCCTGAGTACCTAACTAGTTTCAATCACGCTACAATCCATCACGCTCTGTAAATTCGCAAAACTCTAAACTCTTGGTAGTAGCTAGGATAGCAAAGTCCACTAAAGGAGGTAGAGCTTTTCCGCATTTGGCTCCCAAATGCTCGATTAACGTTCCTCATTGCATTCGGCATTCAGACACGGTCTATCTGTTTAAAACTAGATTAAAGACACATCTTTTTAGCCAAGCATTCACATAATGTATCTCCTAACTTTGTACCTCAGCTACATCTGATCAAAGGCACATTTTCTTTTGCTTTGTTGAAACAGCAGCTATGCTAATTTTATCTCTATTTGCTTCTCTGTTTCTGCCATTGGACTTGCATCCTGAGGCAACAAGGAATTACACAAGCTTCAGTCTGGATCCAACCCTTGCAAAGATCTGAGATGACCTGAGAAGAGATGATGCCAACCCTGGAACAACACATAAAACCGCTACATTTTGCTTAATCGCAATATTTAATCGCATCATATAATCATTGCAGTTAATTCACTGCATTCATTGGAGTTAATTGTGTTCACTGTCTGATTACGTATAACAAACGAATGCAGATGCCTACTATTTGGGAACGCTGTCAAGTCAGACTTTGCTTGGGCATTTCAGACAGACCTTAACATTTCAGATGCTTCACGCAAAGTCACATTACTTTTTTTTGATGTGCATGGAGGAATTTATTCAGCAAATCCATTTCCATCTCCCATTATTTCCTTTAACCCTTTCTCTCACAAGACAAAAACCAACTCCCGTGAACGTAAAAACATTTTTGGGAATTAAGGCATTTCCATGATTAGTTTCTGATGAGATACTTCAATTGGGCACTAAAACAGGGTGACGGAAACATAAACTGTTATGTGCTCACATTAAATTAAAATTAAATAAAATTTAAAATTTAAATTACATTTATGCATTTAGCAGACACTTTTATCCAAAGCAACTTACAGTGCATTCAGGCTATCAATATTTACATATCATGTGTTCCCGGGGAATTGAACCCCCAACCTTGCGCTTGATAAGGCAGTGCTCTACCAATTGAGCTACAGGAACACTTTAAACACACTAAGTAACTCACCTCACTTTCCTATGTCAAAATCAAATTTTTTCATAAAATCTCAGAATCTAAAATAAAGACAGATTCAATTTAGAAAACTCTTCAAAAGAAGTTGTTTAGAAGAATCTTTTTGTACATTACGTCTGCTGTTCTAGCTGGCAGTTGCGCCCTGAATAGTATAAAATATGACCATTTGTCATTTTTATGGGAAATGTATCCTGCAGGCACTAACCGGTTAAACCAGTACTGAGTCTGTGTTTTTGTGTAGTACCTGAGATTTCTGGTGCAACACCAGACATTCATCCAGATGGGCCAGAGTCCTGTCCACTGCCTTACGGACTCTCTTGCGAGAGGTACCGGCCTGCCAGGTCTCTCCGTCTGCCATGCTCTGATAACAGTCCGGCTGAATAGCTGCCTGAATCGCCATGAACCGAGCCACTGTCAGCTCTATCCTTCCCCCACTGCCCCACACCGACACGGTCTGTTAAACCACACACACAACCATTAAATCCCTCACAATTAACAGTAAAGGGATTGCACAGCTTCAAAGGACACAAAAACACTCTGTAAGCCACACCGCATCAGTTGAAAACCAATGAGATTTTACTAAATTGCCTATTTGTAATGATTTAATGGAATCCGAGTCAGTGTCAGTGACAAAAGAGGCTGAAAACAATCATTCGACACAGTTCTCTAACCTTGTTGGTGACGTGACCGGCAGGGCTGGAGTTCGCAGAATCATGCAGAGAGCTGAAAACCACAGTATCATGAAGACCTGCAGAGAAATAGCTTATCAGACGTCTACTGTTACTTGCACAACTCAAGAAGCTACTTCTAATAAAAAAAAACAAAAAAAACATCTTGTGTACAAATGTAAAACACAGCATATGACAAACTGCAAAATACACATGTATTATTCATCCATTTACTAAATCCTCAACAGCAATAGAATGCATAAGAACAGTTCAAATCAATCATTAACAAAACTGTTTACTGGAGAAATAAACAACCAAGAGCTCAACTAATTATTCTGAAGATATAAAAATGCATTCATATGGAGATTGGGACAAACTGGAGCACTGATGAGTGTCGTCGATGGCGAAACTGTACATTTGCATAGCTTGAAGTAATACCCAACTGTAGATTAGACGAACATGAATATTTAAGATATGAACATGAAGAGGAATCTAAATTTGGTGGTATGGAATAAATCTGGTGGAAATGATGGAGGTGAACTTCAGTGACCAACATTATCATGTACAATAATTTTCTTTTTGTAATTATCCAAATGGAGAGCTAGCAGCTGCCTCAAGTCACCCTTTGAAATGTCTTCACGGTCACACATCTTAATATCGTGAATGCAATTAACCTTTCTCATTTATGGTTGGATTGCTGAAGGCACCGACTGAAACAGTGCCCTTCTTTTCGTTACGGTTGCAAAATGAAAACTGAAAACTCATTTTACGAAAAAGCATCTGAAGTATGCATCTAAGCATGAATGCATAATTATTTATAAACAGTCACTTAGTAGTCAGCGATGGAGGGAGAGAATCTGAAAACATGCCTTCTGAACTAAAACTGAACACCCCTACTGGTAAATTTAGATTGGTTGACAGATAAAACACTTTCAGTTTCACCTTCAAGATCATTTTAATTATTCAAAATTTCTAGTACTGTAAGCAAGAGAGAGATCAATTTATCAAGTCCTTCAATTCTCAAAGCTTGTGCAGGATCAACCTCTAGCCAATTACATTTATTTTTAAATTGGGATCATCTTCAAAAGTGCAATACTTTCTTCCACAGTCTCAGCTCCCGAACCTCTTTGGCCATTTATAATCCACTTGATGTGTGAATTTTCTAATAGAACTGTGTGAACTGCTTCAAGATCTATTAGCCAACTGAGAAAATGTTTACACCCACACTGCTGGATAGAAATTACTTCCAATGCTTTGAAAATAGCAGAGGAGCAACAAAGATGATCTTTTCAACGACTGACTTTTCAATGATCTTGAACAAACTACCAGTGACAGTATGTTTTTTTAATTGAATCTGTTATCATTTCTTTTCATCTCAATAGCAGTTCCTGGACTTTAATTAAATTATTTAATTCTTCTATATCTGGCTGAGAACCTCAAAACATTTTGCATCAATCACCTGAGCTGTAAATACCATGTGACTACTTACTTTAGATCCACAGGAAATGACAACAGTGGCAAAAGCTCCAAACTTTTCATTAAAATGGAGATTCACCAATGGCAAGATGGGATTGTAACAAAAATTGGCTGACTTTGCAGTAGAAACTCTCTTTTTAAATCAGTGCTACATGACTGGAGAAAACAAAGGGGCCTCAAAATCCTGGGGTATCATTTATAAAATGTTGCACAGAAACCATCCTAAATGTAATCATTTACGATCATCTCTCAAATATGCGTCTAGTGGTTCATAGAATGAATGTCTGCATAGAAAACGCACGTATGCCTCTCTTTCAGATGTGAAATCTATGAATCCCAAATTATCTTGAACTGAATGGTTTCAGCTCTCTGCCTTGTAAACGACTCCTAATTAATGTCATTAACACATAAAAGATCACCAGTCATCGTCCAAATCCTTTAATTTAGAACGGCAAGCTGCAAGAACAAATGTCTGAAGAAATTTTTAACCAAGATAGCAGATAACAATAAGTTAGTAAAAGAGTGAAATGCTAACCTGCAAACTTTCGGACACCCTCTTTGAATTCCTCCAGAACCTCAAGATGCTCTGCACTGAAAAAGAAAAAGTGCTAATATCAAATAAATAATTAAAAATAAAAATAACTCAAACCTTTTCCAACTTTGATCCATTTTTATTTTTGTTGTCGCTTATAATACTTTTAATAATTTTATTTTTATTTACACTACTGGTCAAGAGTTTACTGTATGTTTGGTCTAAGTACGGTAGGTGAGATTAAAAATCTTCTTTCAACAACAAGAAAGGTTACTTTTCCAAACTGTTTATCAGTATATACGCATAAAATACCTATCAGGACCTCAAGGTCACTTTAGAAATAACAAGACAAAAATATAATAAATTAATAATCATATAGACTTATATCCACTGTGAATGTTGTGAAAACTTTCACATTACATTTTGTGAACTGAGATATGTCAGCAAATTATGCCATTTTACAGACCCACGTTTTTATTTAGAAACACTTCCCAAACATTCTCTGTATATAGTATATAAGTATAATAACATAGGTATATTTAATATTATATATAGGTATATTTAATATAATATAGGTATAGCTAGATTCTTACAGGCTATCCACTGACACCTGAGTGACTGATGGGAGGTCTCTCAAAGTATGTAATGTGTCCTGAGTCAGATGAGGAACTGTTGCACAGCGAGTGTACAGAAGACATCCGGGCACCTCCAGGGAATGCTGTCCTGAATTTCCCAGTCCAGTCAAACGTCCCAGGCGACATCCTTGTACCACTCGAGACAGTTCCAGTTTCATCCCACTTGTAGAGCTGTTGCCTCCTAAATGTGAACGTTTCTCAGATCTAGAAGAAATGACAGCTCGTCACCTGCAGAAACAACATTCAACCTCTTTATTCTCCCGGTTTCCAGAGGGATATAAGTAGGCTAGTGTTTGAGATGCACACGTGCACTTATGAATGAAATAGAAGACATTGGTTTACCAACCTGAATTTATCTACGAGCACAGTATGCCGTGAAAACTTGTTAGCAGTGAATAATAATTAAAAAAAAGTCATTCGATAATAAATCTTGCTGCTCAGAAAGCAGGGCATGTGCTAACTTCAGGTCGCAGAAATACTTCGTAGCGCTTCGACTCGGGTCTCACATTTACGACGTCATAACATTTCAGCGCACTGAGCTTGGATTTTTAAATAGGCTACATACGACTGCATATTGTTTGTTATTTAATGCAATTTAATTATTTAAGTAATGTTTTCTTTTGTAGATGGTTTATTGTATTCTGTGCTTAGGCTCCGAAAATTAACTTGTACACCAGGGTGCATTCGGATCAAGGTTACTACAGTTAACTAACTATTCAATTAAATATTAAAACATTGAATTTTAGCTGTAGTTCATTATGCAATAATAAATATAACTAATTTATATATATTCAATTCATAAAATCCCTCCCTAATATTGAAATGGTAGAAGCAATGTGTCTTTAGATTTACTCTAAAAATAATATATTAAATCTGAAAGTTACATAATTATGTCTGTTTCCTTCAACATGTCACCAGGACAATACAGGTGTGATGCAGACGAGTCAGCTCCAGAAAAAAGCAGCACATTGCAGAAAAAAACAGAGACCAGCTGTTGGGACCAGGTGGCTTAAAGCATTTAGTAGCTATATTGTTTAATTTAATATTTTAAATATTTCATATTTATATTATACTTGTGCATATATTAATATGATTGTACACTCTAAAAATGGCTGGGTTAAAAATAACCCAGCCGTTTTTAGAGTGTATGTATAAAAAATGTATAATTTTTGGGGTGTGACTGCTCCAGGACATTTCTACTGTCAGTGTGCTTTTTGTATAAAAAATTAAATAAATAAACTGTCATCTTCATTTTATAACACGTGTCTCACTGGATTTGTTATTTTATATGAATAATTAGCCTAAAATACAAAACTACCAAAAAGTTAAACTGTGATCCTCTAAATAGCCTATGAATTTATAAATATGGCCTAGGCTACTATAATTTATAAACTATAATGTATAAGACTGTAGTATAATATAAATTATATAATATAATAAACTAACAATCTGCCTGTTTGATCAGCAGCTGATATATTCAGAATGACGTTTTTTTAATATTTTCAAAATATCAGTGTTGGTAACCAAATTATATTGGTGCTCATTGGCTTCCATTGTAAGGACAAAGAAAACAAATACCACTGAGACATTTCTAAAATATCTTCTTTTGTGTTTCACCATTCAAAGCTGTTTGATGTAGAGCTTATACAGCTGCGCTCTCTTGACACAATGTTTAACTTTGATCAGGATCCTCCACTTGTTGTTCATGTTTTGACTTCAGTTCAAAAAGAACATTTAGCCCTGTTGTTTTCCTCTACAAAACAACTCTTTTTGAAATCACCCACATTCTTAATAATAATGGTGTGTTTTTTTTATTACAATAAACACTATAAAGGTATAAAATATCCAACAAGTTGAAAACGAAATTATTGTTGCAATTTTTATTCATTGGTAACAAATGTATTATTTATTTATTTATTTATCTATGTATCTATCTATCTTTTTTTTTTTTTTTTTTTTTTTTTGCCAGAGTCGTAATAAAACATAAAGTTCTTTTAACTTCTATATTTTAAAGTTAAACCTTACAGACAGAAACTTTTTCCTATAATTAATGGCACATTTAGCTTGGGAACTGGGAATTTTACTTAATTTGAACACCCTGGTTTTCACATAGTAAACAATAAACATTGCAATACCGATATCTCGACTAAATAAACGCAATTATAGGGTCAGGATCTGAAATAAATGCATTTAGCTTAACAGTTCGCGTTTAAGATTAACTACAAAGTCTCTTTAAGAGTATTCTATCTTTGTTAACTATCACCATCAGTGGTGTAACCATATGTCTATGGGTGTAACCAGAGCCATATAGAGTGAGAGTTGTGACAACTCCATTGACTCCAATGGAACGCTTTTTTTACAGCAATGGCGGCTCGTGGAGCCTCTCAATAGTTCCCGGAAGTAGCGGCAAACCGATGCCGCGCCGTAGAAGATGCAGCAGAACAAACCGTTTGCAACGCACTTTTAACAGGTAAGACATTTAAATAATAAGATTGAGTATTATCAGTACATCTTAATCACAATAAATTGCAAATTAAAACCTTCTAGTAGATAATCACTCATTAAATGAGTAGATTTAAGGTTTGTTATCAGATAACTAACAGATTAGGCTAGGACTGGAGCTGAATAAAGTTAGTAACGAACACCCTAATAATTGTAAAATCTGTTCTCATAATTCAGTATCATCCATCGTGTTTGCAATTAGAAAAAAAGGAGTATAAACATATTTTTTTGCAGGGTGGGGAAAGTTAGCTAACGTTACATAGCCTATTACGTTAGTTCAATATAACGTGTGACAGCGGTGAGTGGAAGTGGTAAAAATGAGGTTATAAAGTTTGTTCCTTATTACACGTATTAAATTACTTAATAATAAAATGCACCCTATTGATATACATTTAGAGTGAATTGAGTTTGCAAAAACATGAGTGGAGTGTTTTTAGTCATTGTGATTCATTTACTATTACCTGTCTATATTATATAATAATACTGTATTATATACTTAGACTTGTTAGTGTATAAAAGTAACATACTGTAATATTCTGTGGGTTCTGGTGGGTGGAGGATTAGTGGTGCCACTGAACTGTTCTGTGATGGAGCATCAGTGAGGATGCAGGTCTGGAGAGCTGAGGGGACCTTTTTTTTGATAGCTGAATTTTCATTATTTTTCTTAGTGCTGCCTTTGCATTGCTTGATCTTTTTTTTTTTTCTTGTCTTTTAAATTTTTTTAATAGACCCTGGTATCTGGCTGATGGTTCACTGGAATGCTGACTGGCTGCTGACTGACTTGCTGCTGGTTGACTGGGCAGTGTCACCTGTCCCTGTCTCTCCTCTCTAGCCATGTCCTTTTTCTTCACTCTCACTTTCCCTTCTCTGAGTGTCCTCGTTCTTTTTTCCTCAACCTTTGAAACTGATAGAGGTAGAATACATGGTTTTGCTAATTTTAAATATTGAAAATATCACATCACTTTACTTCAACTAGTACGAGTTTGTACTTATTATATATGAATCACCTGAAATAACATAGCTGTAATCAGTAGCCATTTCTTGTATGTTCACAGGTCTAGGGGTGCATCGTGGAGCAGGGCCCTCCTCTTTTTGACCACAGGACGGTGTACAAAGATTGTGGGAATAGCATCTGGTCTCAGCCTACTCTTGAATTTTTTGGTCATGACAAATTGCTTTGCCACAATTTGTCTGCATACTGACTTCAGTTTAGTTTCCACACTCATCTTTTTTTTTTGTCTACCCACTTACAGTACATATCACATGGTGGTTAAATGCACAGTTATAGGTAACACTGATGACTCCCTGCAATGTCTCACCATGAGTCTCAGCTCCCTGGGTTTTGCAAGGCTTTGCTTGTTCCTTATTTCTAGTAAAACATTGTCAATGTAAAAAAGTGCAAATAAATTTAAGTATAATTACCTAACAATTTTTTGTTGTTGTAATTTTTATTTGTATTTAGATTGCTCCTGCTGACTTGAGCCAACCATTATTTTCTCCTCTCTATGTCAGCTGGGAAGATATACATTCGCACACCTTTCTCTGACTGAGTGGAGCATCCCCATGCAGCACAGTAAACCACGGTGGAGACTTTGCAAGGACAACATGAAAGAAAGGACACATACAAAATGCTTGTCATGCTATTAAATTTATTAGAAATGTATTCATGAATTGCTGTAAATAGTTAATTGTATAATTGCAATTTAAAATAACTGTTTTCTATTTTAAAATGGAATATACTCCTGTGATGCCAACCTGAATTTTCAGCATCATTACTTTTGAATGGCAGTGTACATGTTTATATACGAGCATGCTTAAGTGGTTTTAAACCTGAATATATTGTGTACATGAATAAGTATTGTAAGAATTATACTAGATATAATAGGTATATTATTTATATAATACATAATTATATTACTATATGTAATTGTAAGAATTATAAACAGTAAGCTTCATTTTACATTTATTTAATATGCTAATTACTGCTACTAACAGTTAATTGACCCATAGTGCGGTGCGATCTGAAAATCACCTGTCACCAGCCTGTCTCTGTACTACCTGAAAGTCATCAATATGACATTAGTTAACATGAGATCAGTGAAAAAATGGACAATATGTAACGTAAAAAGCCAACAGCAACCCGTGTTTATAAAACTTAACGTTATCCTGAAATACGTTTTTAAAATAACGGTAATTGAACACTAATCCTCAAATATTACCCGATTTGATATTTTAAAAACAACATCGCTGTAACTACATACTCATGCTACATACATATGTCAGTGTGTTGTATAAACATATAAAATAAATGCATTTATTGATTCCTTATTACCAGAAATCGCAGTTCTGTCACTCTACTCTTATCAGTTTGAATGGCCGCCAACGCACTTCCTGGAACTATTTGAAGTCTACACGAATCACGTGACAACCAAACATTTCGAACTTCCGTTGTCGCAACTCTCTCTCTATATGGCTCTGGGTGTAACAACCATGTCTATGGTAACAGCTGTCTCCATGGTTTCAGAATAGACGCTTCAGCTCTCGTCAGTTCTTGTTGGGATATGTAGTTCTTTTTAGGCGCCAACTCATGCTACGTCACTTTTCGTAAACTACAAATCCCACAATTCCAGTGCTTGTTGAAATGTTTCTCACAAAATTTTGTATAACCTGTAAATTGCTGCTACATACACTTTGCGAACATGTGAAAATATATTATATTAGTTTGCAATCCAAATTAATGTCCATGTAGCCTACTATCGACCATGTCATATCCCATGCACAAACCGGATCTTTTTCGTTGGAAAACGACAAAGACTAAAACTCCAGGCAGTAATAAGGCAAGTAAAGTTTTCTTACTCAGTTCTTCAAAGCTTTAGCTTCGGAATAGTGCTTTTCTTCGTTTCCTTTTTCACAATATTCAGCCAGAGGTATTAATCTTAATAAATGTCACACTCAGGTTATCTTTGGTCATGCACATTGGTTATTAATAAATAGATTTGTGGCTCAGCAGAAGGATTTAACTCAAATGTGCAATGAAAACCCTTTCAAAAGAGCCAGTTCAAGGTAACACGGGATATTTATCCAGGGATTATATGTGTGAGGCCAGTGTGACTAAATATTCATATCAGTTTATGTCAAGTTCAGACATTAGAAAGGTTGCAAAGCTCTTGGTTTAACACAATGATCAGCCGGTAATACATCTAAAAGTCTCAATCTAACGTACTTGAATTAAAACAGTGAACAAAGCTGAATTCATATCTCATATTGCAGGTGCAGTTGAATGAGAATGACATAAAGCAGTGGGTGAAGGCAAGTACATTTCAATCTGAATTCATGTCATTCATGTCAAAATTAATGCATTTGTATGCCATTGCTCGTGAAAAAGAAGTGCGCTTAGTTGTGTTCAATGTGCACTTGTAGTGTACGTGCAAAAATATATAAAAACACTTGCTTGACTGTTTCTTAACACACAGAAGTACACTTTTTAAAAGTGCATTCCATAATAATTTATTATTTATTAATTGCAGTGACCATTCCAAGTGTTCGAAATGTGTGTGTGTTTTTACAAGGGATGCATGGTCTGTGTTTACATATGTCATTTTGTTTCTGTTCATTCTTCTAAGAGGGTGGAGAAAGCTTCAGAATTTGCTGTAGCCGAGGTGTTTTCCATCAAGAAACCATGTGGTGCTAAAAACAGTATGGCGCTGCAGACTGCAGAGCAGCTTCAGGATCATGATGATTCGTACAGTGAAGGTACTCCTAAACAAATTAATATTCAGCACTTAATGTATGTGCAGGTTTTTGTAATCAGTATCCCACAGTTCCACTTGTAATCCACAGCTCAGTCCATTCTAAGTGAATGGATGAACCAGAAGTTACGTCTGGAGCTTGAAATGGGCGATGACGAGGAGGAAGAAAAGATGGAAGAGTCCAAACAACTTGTTAAAACCACACAATCCAGCTATAATAACTTTGATGGTACAAAGGAAACACATTTAATATTTATATTTTATTTAAACTTCATTTCAGTTACCAAAAAACATTTTTCATTGGTAATAATAATTTATTACTTTTTAATTAGTTTTAGTTAACATTAACAAAACTGATCTAATCCAGAGTTTGTCTTTTTTTTTATTAGACATGTACTTTCACCTAGCACAGGAAGAGGAGAACTCTGCAGTGCACAATTTCCTCCAGGACCTGATGGAAACCAAGGTTTTGGACATGGGGATAGTGGAGGACCTTAAAGTAGATTCTAATCAGAATAAGAAGAGATGGAGGGACCCTAGTATTACCATGGAGGTGCGTCACAAGCAGGTAAAGGAGAACCGCATGCGCAGAGACGCTGAACGTGACAAACTGCAAAAAGAAAAGGAAGCGCTAAGAGAGGTGCGAGAGGAGGCATGGCAACTGGAAAAGGAGAAGCAGCGAAAGAAGAGGCAGGAGGCACGCAGACAGGAAGAACTGATCCAGCAGGAGATGATTCGCCTACGCAGAGAGATGGAGGAGAAGAAGAGTGTGGAGCAGCTTGCACGAAACATGTACAACAACCACAAGTATTTGGGCACTCTAGCCACAATTAAAAATGTATGAATGTCAAAATAAAATGAAAAAATGATGCTGAACCTTTTTTCACAACTAACTTCTCTTGGCATCTTTACTGCTCACAAGGTGATTTTTAGTTAATGTATGAAGTCCGTTTGGGGAACGGACTTCATACATTAACTAAAAATCACCATGTTAGTGTTCATAGACAAACCTGATCAAAGGACCATGGGACTGTGGGACACAAACATCCCACTATATCCACTGCAGTTGTACTATAAGATATGCATGAGTACTTACTTAACTTTGTGTTTTCCTCATCTGCAGTTTTAGGACAAGTCCATTGGTGAAAAGTGGCCTATTTAGAAGGATCTGGTCAAACATTTAATGAGAATTTGTTTTTTGCATAATGTTTTTCCTTGAATAGCGCATTTGTCCTTTTATTAAAAAAATTATAACAAATGTCACTTGGTTTGATATTTTCTTATTCAATGCAGTCACATTAATACATATTTAAATGTGGTTTAAGTGTCCAGATACTTAGGGCAATTATGTCATTTTCTCATTTAAATAGCATTCAGATTTTTGAAGAGATGATTGCGTGACATTTTTTTAATTTCAATCTTGAACAGGGAGAGGGAACGGCTTTCGAAACAAAGGGTCACTGAAAACACTCTCATTCCAAAACATCATAATTCCACACAGAAGAAACAGAACAAAGACCTTCAACTGAAGCTGAAGAAGCTGGAAGCCAAAGTTCACCTTCTCAATTTGCAGGTTAGAAGACATTACAGTTGAATCATATTGTATGCGTATAATAATAATAAATAAAAAAATAATGAAATCAGCATAAATTAAGTCAGTAAAATGAATACTATGATATACACTCACAGATTACTAATGTTACAATTTATATATAATTTAAATATATTTAGATATAAAAATACAGTATTAATATTACAGTAAGAAACTAACACACTTATTCAGCAAGCATGCATTTAAATGATCAGGAGTGTCATTAAAGACATTTAAAATGCTACAAAATGTAATAAAAACATGTTTAATAAATATATATTTTTTTTAAATCTCTGTCCATCAAAGAATCCTGAAAGATGTCACGTTTTCCACAAAAATACTAAGAACCACAACAGTTTTCAACATTGATAATATTAATAAAAAAATGTTACCTTATGAAATTGGCATATTAGAATTGTTTCTAAGGAACCATGTGAAGTAGAAGTGAAAGTGCAAAGTTCACCTTTCTCAGTTTGCAGGTTAGAAGACATTAGGGTTTAATTATATTTTATGTATTACATTCTAATGTTTTTTTCTAAATGGTTGCAATGCATATATGTTTTAGTGCATGCACAGGCATTTTACAGCATGGTACTCTGTGATACTGGAAAGAAGGGTGCGCATGGGGAAGGCAGCGGCGCTGTGTGATTGGAGGAGGCAACTGAAAGCGTGGCGGGCATGGCGGGCTCTCGTCTGGGCCAGAAGAGAGGAGAAAGAGGCTGAAAGAACTGAAGAGGAGCTAAGACTGGAGCACAGGCAAGAGAGTTCAATTTAAAAAAACCTGTCACTCTCAGCATAGGGCTTAAACAGCCTGATAAACATTTGAAAGAAAAGCAAAGCTGTAAACGATTAGACTAAAAGAGCATGTTAATTGCTTAATTAAAGGTTAATAAAAGGCTTTGATTCATCTTGGCTGTCAGACTGGTTTTAAGTCATATCTGTCTTTCCCACAGGCGTTGTCAGCAGGCAGTGGAGAGTGACCGCAGGAGGCTTTTGAGGCGCTGCCTCAGTGATTGGCGTGTGTGGTGTCAAGTAGAACGTCATCGCAAGGAGCTTCTCCAACAGCAAGAAGAAACCCGGAGGAAAATGGCTGCTTTGATCAATGCAGCAGCTTCTAGGAAACTAGGGGCAGAACAATCTCCACCAGTTACTAATACACCTGAAACACTCAGTCCTACAGAAAATGACAGCCATCAGGTAGGGACATATACTGTAATATTTTTTATTCTGATTAAACTATTTCACAAACTCTCTTCATTTCAGGATCAGGATGTGGCAGCAGCTCCAGAAATCAGTTTACCAACTGCACAAGCCACTAGCAAGCCTGGCCGTTCAGAGGCCCCGCCCACTCAGGCCTGGCAGGTGACACGTCGTCATGCTGCTCTCTCATTGGCTGAGTTACAACAGGCCCGTCAGGGGCAACAGCATCAGACCTCCCGAAGCGGAAATGCAGAGCTTAGAAGTGGACAGTTCAAACACCGGCATGCGGCGCTGCAGCAAACCGTAGCTGAGCAGAGGCGTCTCCTGAAAGAGCAGCAGGAGCAGATTCGGCATCTGCAAGAGAGACAGAACATTCTGGAACTGAGGCATGAGGAAGAGAAAACAGCACTGTTAGCAACAGGTCCTCCTGGAGCTACAAATACATGCTGTCCACCTAAACCCAACACAGAGACTCCAAAAGAAACTACAGAAAAACCCTCAAGGTACTACCCATGTACTCCCATATTTGTAAGGCATATGTATGGGATTTATTTCACACCAAAATCAGAAGAATATATATACAGTGTAAAACAGTAATGAAAATGTTTTTAAATATTTTCATTGATTAAATAATAATTTTTTTTTTTAAATCAGCATACATTTAGTAAAATAAATACTACTATGATGTGCATTTACAGTTTTACAAATGTTAAAATGTATATATAACTCAAATATATTAATATACAAAATTATACAATTTTAATATTTAATATTTTAATATTGATATTACAGTAAGAGGTTAAATTGATCAAAAGTGACAGTAAAGATGTTTTAAGAAAAAAAAATATTTGTTCATCAAAGAATCATGAAAATGTGTAACATTTTCCACAAAAATATTAAGCACCACAGCCATTTTCAACATTGATAAAAATAATTCTTATTAAATTGTATTTATTTTTATTTATTATTCTGATGAGAATAATATTTTTGTGCATAACAGTAGGCTGCTATTTAACTATTTATATGTGCACAAGTTGCATTAAAATAATGTCATAATGCAAAAAATATTAAAGTAGGTATCATTTTCTTCTTTTTTTGTGGAACAAATCTTTACAGTTTCTTCACATGAAGAGAACAGAATGCATATAAGAAATCACCTCAGGCACCAGACTGGATGAGAATGTAATACTGGCTTGTTTCATGTACAGTTTCACAAAGATATTCATTCTCCTTCCAATCCCAGAACAAAGAGTGCCTTGGGGGAAAACGCCAGCAGCCACACCAACCAAACAGCATCTCAGCAGCGTGCAGCTCTTCCCCATCCTGCAGTCCAAGGTCAGTCATACACATACAATCCAGCAGTTGGAAAACTGTCACTATGGTGGTTCCACGCATAGAAAATCAATTTCATGGCTATGCCCTAGTTTTAAATCCTCTGATACTAAATGCATTGAATACAGATGCACGTAATCCCTATACACTCATAATTCAGTTGTGCATCTCTATGTAAACCATGAAGAATACCAAAACCTCACAATAGCTCCTCCACGCATTAAAACCTAGAGCTTCATTGTTATTGAATGCATAGTCATATTTGTTCAGTGATCAACGGGATCTGAGGGAGGTTTTGTACCTCAGCCCCCATGTGTCAACATCCTGCTCTGTTAAAGGCCCTGTCGATTTCTCAGTGAGATCCACTTTTTTTGATATTATCATTCAATCTGTCCTGGCCTTGGCAATAACTAATTAGAGTTTTCTCACAATAAAAAACTGACTAGCCAGTGTCCTGCTCAGATCTGATCCAAATGTTTCCTCAGCAAATGCAAGCTCAAGTTTCGCAAACACAACCAGTCATACATGGTGATTGTGTAATCAAGTGTTTTTCCACCTCCTACACTCGAATTAAATACTTAAATACCTTTATTAAAAAGTCTACTTTTATTAAATATCTTTTATATATATCTCGTGCTGTTGAACCTAACATTGGGCAGCCTTTCAGAACTGATTCACACTGTACATGACAATGAGATGTTTCAGTAAAAAAAGTTGTAGTAGTACGGGATGGCGCCTTGAATACAAATGCAAGCAACACATACAAACTTGTACCAAAGAATCATAAGATCAGAACTTCACAGTGACCCTGTAATCTGGCCCTTTATTGATGTCTTGGTCCCCTGCCAACTCTGTCTGTCACTTTCCTTTTTTATGTTTCATTCAGCCATGGAGGAACGAGCACGGCAGCGTGCCGAGCGCAGGAGAGAGACAGAGGAACGGAGGAGACAGAAGCAGGAGGAGAAACTGGTAAGACTGGCCTCTCTTCAAGCACAGAAATGTGTGAATGTGATGAAACAAACCTCACCGAGTTTTGTTCTGTAGGCTCAAATGAAGGCAGCTGAGGAGGAAAAACTCAGATCTGAGGAAGAGGAGAAACTAAAGGAGATAGAGAGGAAGAAGGAAGAGAAGAGACAGCAAAGAAAGGTGTGTCTAGTCAAACACATTATCATGGGTTTTATATAATTGGATTACCGTATGTTCATTTTAATTGTTTATGTTATGGATGTGAGAGCTAGTTATGGTAGCTGTTATGGAGAAGTAGGTGTTATGGTGATTTTTCAGCTTTTTGAATGAGGAAACAGGTGGAGATAATCCCAAGCCTATCTGGTTTTATTCAAGTTTAAACATGACTGAATCAATCTAAATACATTAAAATCTGGCAGAAATTATGGAAGCCCATGGTAATTGTGACTTTTTATCTCAAAATTCTCACTTTATTCTTGCTGTTCTGAGTTTATATCTCACAATTCAGACTTCTGTGAGATATGAATTTGCAATTCTGAAGAAGAAAAGTCTGATATGTGAGAAAAAGTCACAATTACCATTTTTCATTCCATGAGAGAAACAAATAACAGAATTGCAAGAAAAGCCAGACTTGCTGTTGCAGTTCTGTTTTTATCTCACAATTGGGACTTTATTTCTGACAGTGCTGAGAAAAAAAGGTCAACATTGTGAGAAACAAACTCTGTGGGCCCTATTTTAACGATCAAAATGGAATGGGTGTTTTTTGGGCGTAACGTGCAATAAACCAATCAGAGTCCCTTTAAGAGCCAGTTGTGCTCATGCCATGACGGATTTACTATTTACACGGCGAATTTGGCAAATGCAAAAAAAAAGAACGTGTCACCGAGATGAAATGGAGCTGCTTGTGTGCGAGCAAATAGATTAGCAAATAGCCTAGTTCTGATACATGTGATGACTATCCATTATGACATGTATGCATATATATATATATATATATATATATATATATATATATATATATATATATATATATATATATATATCCTACAAAATATAATGCATTGCAATCCTTGCATTTTTAATATTTGGCATGTTTGTGTGCTGCTGTGCATCCCTGTGTTTTTAATAAGCAGCATGTAAATGCGTTGCGGACCCGCCTCACTAACATGCTCTTTAAAAAACAAAGAAAAAACATTGAGCCAGACTTTAGACCAGGTTTGAGTTGGTCTATGGCGCAGTCTATTTTCAGCTCCTTAATGCGCCTGAACACACCTCTTTTTTTGACCAGCATGCTTGGACGAATGAGCGCAAATGCATTTGCTAATTAAACGACTACCAAACACTTGCGCCTTGCGTCGCATTGCATCGCATTGCTCCGGTTGTATGATAGGGAATTGAATTCCCTGAATTGTCGGAAACAGAATGCCCTAGGAACTGATTAGCAGTATGCTAAGAACCACTCTGAATAACTAGGCAAAAATGTAGCTCTATTTTGCATAAGCAAGTGCATCTAGAAAATACAAACTTCACATATTCATCATGTTTATGCACACAGTCTTCACTTTGTAAGTTTTAAGTAGCCTGTGTGTGTTAATGTGAACTTAGAGGGAACTTGAGAAACAGAAGAGAGCAGAACGGGAACAGGAACTGTTAAAGCAGGCGGCCCAGCACTACCTCAGGACCCTGTTACTGCGCCGAGGCCTGGCACCATGGAAAAGCCTGCTGGAGCAAAGCCATGTCAGCACACAGGTCAGCGCTACTGCAAACACACACATACACACACATGGTCTACAGTAACAATGCAGTGCTTTTCTCCTGCTTTCCAGACAAACACTCACACACTCAATTATTCATCCAAAGAGTTATGGACAATTCACACACAGATAGGAAGACCAGCTGTTGCCTTGTATTAACTCTTGGTCCATTCCCCAATTTTTAATTATGTTTACAGTATACTGTTGCGTTTCCACCTGGCTAACCACCTGTTTTCGAAAAAAATGAACAGAGAGTGGATATCTGAGATTCAGACTGAGAGGGAGAGATTGACAAGGACAGAGACACAAATAGAGAAACACAATGGCTTTGAATTCAGAATATTCATTGTTGTTTAGCTATTGATCCACATCCATGAAAGCAGAAACAGCAAGGTCCAATTAGTTCCACAACTAGCATGTGCATCTATAAAATATCTACAGTACCAGGAGAGTCATCGGGGAAAGTTTGCAATCCATAAAAGCCATGGGAATGTATGAAATGATGACGGCCTTAATTAAAGCAGTTATTTATGTTCGGGTGCTTTTGCCTTTTTGGTCTCCTCCAGAGAGCGGTGGATCATTACACAGTGGCTCTGCAGAGACGCTGCTTCTGCTCCTGGCTTCAGTCTGTGGATGAGGCCCATGCAGAGAGAGAGGCCAGCGCCAACCAGCTGTATCACCGGATCTTACTTCAGAGGGCTGTGTGTAGCTGGAAAAGGGTAAAACATCACACACACACATAGTCTGATAGGAAACTGTGAATGATTACAAAAGCTTCAGATTTTGAGACAACATCAATTCTGTAGTGAACGTCTTGTTGACTTAAAAAAAAAAAAAAAAAATTAAATTAAAAAAAATATGAATTATTCATATTTTTAATATTAATATTTAAAAAATCTTATAAAGACATTTAGACAGATTTTTAGATATTTCACCATTTTTCATTTATAAACAAATAAGTAATTGTATTGTTTATAAAAATAATTTTAATATAAATAAAAAATAAAAAACATTTCATTAAAGAATTTACATTTATATAGCCAAAAAGTCTTAAATTAATTTATAACAAATTAAATGAACATTTAGTTCATTATATTCACATTCAGTATTGTTTAGTCTTTATTTTAATATTTAATACTTTAATCTTAATATTTATTTAAAGGTCCTATCAATTTAGTATTAGTAAATATAGAGGCATATATCTTTTCATAGACATGTATCATATTGTATTGTTTATAATACATTTAATTAAAAGTTAGACATTTTAAGTTCTATAATAAAATTTGTTTTATCCGCCATTAATAAGTTTATTAGTAAATTAACTTTCCTAAATAAATTAATTAGACTTATTTATTATCTTAGTTTTTATAATTATTTTAATAAATCTGAAATAAAAAAATCTTATAAATGTAATATAAATATATTTATGTATAGACAATCTATGGACAATAATTGTATTACTTATAATAAATAATTTCAAACTATTACATTCATAGAAAGAAAAAATGTATCATTTATTATCTTTACATTTTCTAAAGAAATGATCAGTTGTGCTTTCCCACCAGTGCCTTGCTTTGTGCTTTCTTACTGGTCGAAGCAAAAAGAGCTTACCGGCAATTTATTAATCAATTAATTAATTAATTTTTTGGTTTAAAAAACTAATTTCCTTAATTATGAGCAATTGTCAATGTTTGATTTCAATACTTCCCAGTTAAAAGATCTGCGCTTTATACTGGAAGCACGAGCCGAGCGATTTCACAGGACACGGACCCAGAGGAGGGTGTTCATGGCCCTGCTGGATCACGCTACAGAGGAGCGAATCACAGCCTGGGACAATGAGCAACGGGCAGAGGAGCACAACAGCAGGTCAAGACACAGTTTTACTGCACCATAAGACCAAAGCATCCTTTCTAAACATACTAAAGATAGTAAAAGAAATGTATGGGATATAAAGAATTTTTAGTATTTAGAAAAATGAAAATGTTTTTGACTTGGTTCTCTGGGCTTTGTAGGAGAGCGGTCAAGAGGTGTTTTGCTGTCTGGAGGCGACTTCCTGTTGTCTTGCGAGAAGAGAAGGAAAGAGAAGCACGCAGAGAGCAGCTCAGACGTAAAGTGGCAGAGATTTTGCCCGACTTCCGCTCCTCCCCTATGGACTCCCTGTGGCGCTCCGTAAATCCTCTTTAACGGCACACACACAGGCTTTACATGACATCATCAAATGACATTGAAATCATCTGCAGCTTGATGAGCCACCGTGTTTAATCATTTTACGCTTGTTTATTTTTCCATGCTACAGTTTAATTGAACAACTTGTAGAATGAAATGCATTACATTTATAAAGCCGTCTCACATGAGACAAATAAACTTCCGATTCTGAAGTGCTTCGTTGCTGTTTCTTTAGAAGGCATTTAATGAAAGGAAAACAACTTTGAATAAAAAATGCAGCGATAATTCATGCACATCAAAATGTAGCTGGATGGTACACACAACAGATTTGTCCCCAGTGGAAGCAAATGAAAAGAAAATACACACATAGGCACAAAGACGTCAAATAACAAACATGAAGTTCAACATAAAAGATCCATACTGAGATGACAGTTTTAAAGCTGTGTGCTGTCTGGATAAAGATGCAGTGTTGAATCCCTTCCAATGTCCCAAAAAGGCACTAAATAAGGCTTGATCGTGAATGTGCATACACATTTAAGACACATATTGGAGTTGAGAGAACAAATATTAGACATTAAATCCAAAATTGATCCAATAAGCAGTGAAAGTAAAAAAAAAGATGCTAAAGCATAAATGCCATGTGAAGCATTTTTTTTTTTTATTGCCATTAAAACTGAACGAGTCTTGAGAAAAATCCTCATTTTAAAAAGAAATTTCATATGGCGCGCGTGTGTGTGTGTATATATATATATATATATAAAATGAAGTTTATATTATAAATGAAAGTTACTATTATTATTTAGAAGCATAAATTAAAATGAATAGTCAATGGAGGGAAAAATTTATTCTTAATATGAATCGAATAGGTATTTAATATTTAGTGAAACCTTTATAATATAATATGATAATAATATAATATAATCAGTTAATATAAGTTGTGCAAACACTAATTATACCTGAATAATGGTGTACTTGATGTTGAAATACACTGGTAGAAATGTAACATAGTACAATACTGCCATCTAGTGATCCACACTATTCAACTCTTGATGAGACCTTGAGCACAATATTTAAAGCCATAAAACTGACTATGGAATGGATGTTGCAGACATTAAGTAGCACAACATTATTCTACACTGTATTATATTTGAGTGATAATTCACTTTTAAGACCAGTTCAATAGTATTTCCATCAGCAGAGACTGACAGTTGTATTTCTATACCAGATCTGATGGTTTATGGTTCGATGTCTCTGAATCCTTGCTCATGGTCATGAATTCAATCCAGTTAGTACAGAAGCCTCGTGAGTAAACGCCGGTATCAATGATCAGGCCCCAGAGAAGGCTGCGAGCGGTTTTCTCTCTCAGAGCCAGACGCGCCTCTCGTTCGGTCACATTGAAGCTGACGTTGATAAGCTGTAAGAACAGCAGGTGCAGCAAACCTCCCGTCACAATACTGCTGTACCAGGCACAGGTGAAACACAGAGCAGAGCTGATGAACAGAAAAATGGGTCATTAATTAGCATGTTATCATTTTAATACTCTAAACAATATAAATGCTGTTATGAACAGCCATATTGAAGCTGTGAGAACCTGAGTAAACTTAAAACTAATGTTTTTGTTGTTGTTGTTGTTGTTAATAGAGATAAACATGAAATAAAAATAAACATGAAAAACTTAAATGAAAATTAGAAATGTTGCCTTAGTAACTAACATAAAATAATGAATTTGTAATTATTAATTAAAATAAATTTAAAAAGAAGTAAAACTGGAAAAATTATAACAAAAAGACTAATAAAAAGCAAATTTACTCAAATAAAACTTAATATAAAAACAAAACTAATATATATATATATATATAGTGATGTCAATCGATTAATGAAATCCAAAATGAGTTTTTGTTTACATGTGTGTCCTGTGTATATTTATTATGTATATATAAATACAAACACATACATGTATATATTTAATTATAAAATGTATATATATTTAATATATTTACATATAAAATAAGAATATTAATAAATAAATTAATAGACAAATATTTTCTAAATACACACTATGTGTGTGTATTTATATATACATAATAAATATACATAGTACACATACATAAACAAAAACTTTTATTTTGGATGTGATTAATTATTTGAAAGCACTTCTGACGGCACCCATTCACTGCACAAGTTCTATTGGTGAGCAAGTGATGTAATGCTAAATTACTCCAAATCAAACTCATATACCTCTTGAATTATAAAATTTTCAGCAAATGTTCATTAATTCCCTCAAATCAGTGCCATAAGCTTCGGGCACGACTGTGTTTGTGTGAAAAATGGCAAATGGTGTTTGAGAAAGACACATTTTTGTTCAGTTTGTTAACCCTCAACGATTCTGCAGAGTACTGATATGGTGCAAATGTAGTGAATTTGAAGCAGCAAAGTGACTTTTTCCCATGAATAAATTAATGGACTGTGAGGAACAGAGGTGGTAAAGAAAGGGTCAGAACCTACTGAATTAAATGCAAGAGAAATCATTTCTGAGTTTGTGTAGTTGGATCCACACCTGAACTGGCTGTAGACGTCAGGACAGTAGAAGAGTGCAGTCATTACATTCTGGTCGGGACACACACTTCGAAGAACCAAACTGATCCCATACAGCGATGTCAGCAGAAAGAAAACAAGTGTCAGGAGGAAACTGCGGTGATTGGCCTGCCCCACACAGCTGTTGATCCTACCACAAACCAAAATGACAAACAAGACGCCAAACTGAGACCTGGAGATCATTTTCACATATCAGTTACACAGAGCGAGAAGAAAGCAGAGGGTGAGATCACCTCGCTGTCTCAATTACACATATGTTTACATGAAGAAGAAAACATTTTACAGCTGTGCTGAACACCACAAAATCTGATTAATGCATTTTAATCCATTATGTATAATAAATGGACAAATAGAATATTCTGAGATTATTTGGATTATTTCTAACAACGAGCATACATTCAGCGCCTAGCACACTTAACCCAACTAACACAGGAATTCTGGTCATTGTGCACTGTCCATGAATTTTGATGATTGAAACTTTAGTTTCAAGGAAAGTAAAATAAGCATGCAGATGAAACTTCACTATGCATGCAGTATACTGTATATACATGTTAGACCCTAGAGACGGGTCAGTAACTAAACATCTCAAAATGCTGGTGGTGCTAATATGTGCATTGGCATAAAAAATGAAGTGCATTTGATTGACATGACAAATATTGCATAAAAATGAATCATATTTTAGCAACATTTACATTTTTGCCTTTTTGTAATTGTAAATATTCTTCTCAAAATCAATACATGATTTTCGTTATATATCATTGCATGATCCCATTACATTTTCAATATTAAGGTTATTCTATGTGTGTGTGTAAAATAATCATTAAAGTATCAGCATTATTAATTGTAACTATTTTAATTTTACTATATTAAACAGTGGCTATATTACAATCAGCATAAAGACTAAATGATTTATGCACAAATGATTTTTATGATTTTTAAGCACAAATACATGTCTTAATACTTTAAATATTATATCTTATTGTTTGTGTTTTTGCACAATTAATTATTTGTCAGAGTAATGTAAACTCGAGAAAATTTGTTTAATTTTCATAAAAATATTTCACAGTGGAAAAATGTGGGCATGAAATATGACCCATACATGTTACTGACTGGTAAAATTCACCCACATCACAATGACTGAGTAGTGCTTTTTAAATGAACCCACCAGACACAGTGGTGGTCCAGACGCAGGATGCAGACTCCACAGATCCTGCAGTGTCCCGCTCTCGGGGGCCGCACCACTCTGCATACGGCACACCAGTTCCTCCTCTGAACACCCTGCTGTGCTGACCCAGTTTCACCAGTTTGTTCGTGATTGGCTATCACCACCTGGTGCTGTGCTCCATTTAGATAGGCGGCATCTACATCAGGAGGAGGTTTGTGATAGGTCACTGTACTATGAGTGTCATTTGGACAAGGCGTGACGTAGCCCGGCCCTCTCTTAGTGATTATGAGAGAAATGACCGTAAGAGCAACACCCGCCGCCACAGCGGCCATCTGAAGATGATTCACATCACCTCGAGGAACGACTTCGGTGATGAAGAGGTAGAACATGTAGAAGAGGGAGAAGAGTGCGAGGCTGAGGAAGAATAACGTGCGTCCTTTCTTTCGGTGAGTGAAATAGTAGTACCAAAGGACCAGGATGGGCATTGCTGTTAGCACTAAAATACCCAGCAGGTAGTGCAAAGCTGCAATATGCAAAAATACAGGAAGCAGAATAAGAGGAGGGATCACGGATATATCAAATTGTCGAGCTCCAGATATCCAGGGCACCCGCAGACGATCATTGATTGTAGCTATAACCCGGGACAGAGAGTCTGGACTTTGAGGCTTCTTCGTCATCCATCTGGACAAGAAAATATTAAGTCATTCTCATAATTTACCCATAAACAAGTAGAAATCTATGAATCCAAAGTGCGCACCTGTCACAAGCCTCATCCAAATCCTCACAGTCACAGCAGCATGCTGCCATGTGACTGCGTCCGCCATGACGATCGATGTACTCACAACAGCACAGAGGATCATCCTGATCTAGTGAGCGACGGCTTCTCTTCTTCATGATGGAAACAGCTGATAGAATGAAGGTTAGAGAAGATGCTGAATTCCTGTAAGGAAACCAGATTGCATGTTTATTAGATTTATATGGGTAAACAAAAATATACACTGTATAGGTATACATTAATCTGGCATATCTTTGAATATCATGTATGTAAAGGGACAATGTCCCAGAGGATGCACTATCTGGGACAATTTCTTCCTTATGTGGTGTCTATGGTTTATTATTTGCACATGCTCGAGTCATGTTATGCTTAATGGTGTGGGAATCACTTTAAAAGAAGATTATTAATGGATCCAGCCAGGCCTGTGTATTTGATTTACTGTTTATATATAACCAAAAAGCATAAAAAGCATTTTCATGATTTGAAATCAAATATTATTTGAAAAGAAATATAAAAGCTTTAATCTTATTTTATTTCCGTGTTTTCCCGTGCATTTTATCGGTTCGTGTATTCACTTAGAATTGAACCCATGACCCAGGGTAATGCATGTTTGTATAAATAAATGAACAAATAAGTAAATAAGCTCCACATCGTAGATAGATAGATAGATAGATAGATAGATAGATAGATAGATAGATATTCCACAGGTCACGCTTGTGCTCTTCAGATGAAAGTTAAAGCAACGAGGATCTGATTGACGACACTAGGACACGCCATAAAACAAAAGTAATCACGATAATATGTAAATAAACTGAGTGAAATGTTAAATATTCATACTTACAGTACAAAACGTTCATATCACAGAAGCAGTTCCTCCTGTCATTATGAGCGTCAGCTGTCAATCTCATATTTTGTTGTGGAACATTCGAGTCTTTTTACCCATTGTAGCTGTTAGCCATTCACTCCACAGAAATTACGAAGAGTTGCCAAATAAAAACTACACAAAGCAGCCCATTACTACGAAGTTTACTACAAAGAGCACCAGGAAGTCGCGTAACAAACAGCATCAGCGCGCAGCACGCGCGTTTACCGCCCTGTGTATGTGACTGGCGGCGAATGGAAACGATCCTTAGCCCAGTCTTCTGACGTCAGCACAAAATAACCCTTTCATTTCCTCTAATTAAAAACTTTACTTGATGCTCATGGTTTGTTACAGAGAACACCGTTTCCAGATACTTCCAGAGTCTGATTATCTTACTAATTCCTATGACTAAAAAAGGAAAGAGTTAAAATAGAAAATCATTACGTATTAGCAACACAATCCTTTTTTTGCTTCTCGACAAACACAAAATGCAACATTTCAAATTCTTAAAAAAAAAAATTCCTTGACAGAACGTACACGTGATGTGACGTCATAGAGGGCAGACTTTCAACCCCTAAAGAGACTTTAACGTGTTAATTTTCTATCCATTGATTAAGCACTCATGGAAAGAAACAAACAAACTTAAAAAGTAACTCATAAAAATGTAATATTTATTTTAATCTATGTTAGAGACAATTTCATGTGCATGTTGACAACCTCTGTTGATGAATAGTCATAATGTAACAATCTTCTGATATTTGATTTGGATGTTACATGATAAAATCGCGATAAAATATTTAGCTTCACAAACTGAACATTGTAATGCTATGGGAATTTTATTTATAAATATGTTCAGAAGAAATGTTATTAAGAATGTCAGAGAATTTTCAATCTAAACACATCCACCCCTAACATATTTTTTCTGTGAAATAATTAAATGCTTGAGGATTACACATTCTCTTTTGATAAATTACCACACTTTTCCTATTGAAAATAATTTACATGACTGTGTTACAAATGTAGTTCACAGTGACAATACGGTCTCTAAAAGTTGAACAACAAGTGATATTTTAAAGACCAAGAGTGTAAACAATTTAAAACATTTCCGCTCATCCTTTACAGTAAACCTCAGATATTTTGTCTTCTTCCCACAAACCTGTACTCTTAGACACTATCAAAATCCTGATGAACATTCAGAGCTTACAAACATTCTATAATTTCAACAACATTAGTGATCCCTGCTTTAATAAGGTTTTAAGGTGCAATCATTTACAAATTCTTAGAGGTATCTTAGAACAAGATCGTTATCTAAATCAAGACAAAAAGGCCACGACTAAATGTTAGGCAGATCTTTAGAGGCAATGGGCCTGCATCGCCCCCTTTCATAATTAAAGTGAAAACCCTGTGCAACTGCACTGAATCCATTACATCTCTGAGACAAAAAAGCAGAGAAGATGAACATGGCTACGTGTGCCCTGGGGTGACAGTACCTATAGAAACCCTCCTCAACGATGACAGGTCTTATGGGAAAAGTACCCTTGTGTTGTCAGGTCACCAAACTCATTGCCATTTAAAACTGAGAGAAGGATCTGTTGTAGGCCTGAAAGTTCTGCTGAAGCGCCACAAGAGAACTGCGTAGCTGTGAAGAAGAAAACCAGTGAAAATAAACAAAAACATAAGAGACTTCTCAACCAAACAGTATAAAGTATATAGCTAAAGTTTAAACTAACAACATAAGATCAACTTTATCTGGTCAAGAACTGGCAAATTAGATAGGAAGGATCTTCTCACTGATGTGTAATGGTGAACAACCAAAGTTTGTTTTGCATTTGCATGTTTTTGCATGGTGCGTTTAATAAAACACCAAAATATACCTGTTCTAGAAGGTTAATGGAGTCCTGCAGTACTGCCCTCAGTAAATGCGCTTCTTCTTGACTTCTGTGTGGCATACCTTGTCTGGAGCCTAAGTCAGGTGCTAAACTACTGTATATAAAAACATGAAGTCAGTTTTGTTCATAATAATTAACAAAATGTACAATATGAAAGAGCCTTTACCTAGACTCTACTCCCTCCTTCATTCTGTGCTTGGTGTTCAGATACAAACGGTGAGCGACATCTTCCATGGCCCAAAGTTTAAAGAACAGCCCCAAGTTCAGAACCACCAGAACAAAAAGTCTGAGAGGCAAAACAATGTGACATTTAATAAGCATATTATTATTTTAAGTCATATTTCCAAATCATCATTTTAAAAACTGGCAGTTTTTCTTCCATGTTTCACACGGCAGCCATAAGATGCACATATTTATTTTGGAAACAACGCTAAAAGACTATATTCACACAGCAGAGTTTCTATTTTTGCCACTGCAGCACAATGAACATTTTGAGAACATGCACCTTGAACCCATTTATGAATTTGTAATCTTTTGCAAAGTAACAACATATGAAATACACAGTGAAAGTTTATAGGATTGTAGGTTCCAAACACACTTTCCATTCAGTAAATCTGCCTGAATCTAGTTTAATTTTGCAGTCAAAATATGTTTGGTGTAATGTGCTCCCCTTCCTTATGCAAATCAAGAGTATTAACTCTCAACAGGAAAATTCTAATAATCATTTTGATTTAAAAATGTTATGAGGAAAAACTCAATGTAGTAACCAAGTTTTTTTGTCAGTGTCATAGCATTAAGCTTACACAGCCTATTGTATTTATGATGTGTGAAACAAGCTTTAGAGTAAATGATGTCTTACATTAAGCTCATCGCAAATACAATCGAAGTGATGTTCTGTCTGTGTTGTGTGTTCTTTATATCCATGGCACCTGTAATGTAAGATGCAAATCATGCAATGCAAGTCCAATTGTTAAAAGTCAAATTCACAATAGCCCCTTTCACACAAAGACTTTACTGGTAAATTACCTGTAAATTACTGTTAAGAGATCATGTATGAACAATACCTTTTCAAAAATGCTGGTAAATTCATTCTGGCAATTTACCGGTATGAGACATTGTAAAATTACCAGTAAATTGCTGGAATGATGCTGTGTGTGAACACAGAAAGAATATTACTGGCATGAGAACATACAAGGTCAGAACACGGTAACATAAGATGTCTACTCTGTGCCAATAACAAAATTCTTACACAAGAGGACACATTTATTCCACGTGGTGTATTTTGGTTCGAAATCGTGTAATGTGATGTCTTGCTGCATGAATGTGAACGTGTGACACAAAAAGGACAACATCAACAAAAACATTGATTGCATATATACCCCTCCACGATAGTAAACACAACACCAGGAGGCACAGCAGTTTAAGGGGTCATTTCTGGTTAATGATGTCACAGAATTGACCAGTATTTTGAAAAAGATGGAATGTCATTGCCTGTGTGAACATTTTTGTATTTACTTGTAAAGTCGTTCTGGTAATTTTACGGCAATTTACTGGTATTACTGTGTAAAAGGGGCCAATGTTTTCAATGTTTACTTAAATATTATAAAGCAAAGATCAAACACACATTAGTGTGAACAATTTTTGGTGGTTTAATCAGTATTTTAAGCCCACTACCCAGCAGCATAGATATTGGATTCAGAGATAAAAAAAAAAAAATACACATATATTTATACCCATGGTGCCGGCTCTCTGCTGATCAGAGTCTGCGCTGTACTGCTTCCCTGGTTTCATGTGCTCCTGTAGGGTGCGACTGTATGTTCTTCGCCTCCTTCGCAAACCACCCGTCTTTCCAGCATCTCCGCTTCCTTGAGTCAACTCTGCCTCCTCTTCTAGCAGCTCTGCCTCTGAAATGTGCATTATGAGGTAAAGATCATTGAAAAGTGTTTATTTTGGGTAATTTGATCGACTAAGTATCTGGCTTTTGGCAATCCTGTAGTTTAGCAATTAAATGGCCTTGCAGGCAATGGATCTAATTGATGCATTTCACCAATAGGAAACGGACACATCCATGCTGCTAATAACTTTCCCTAGGTACTCTGATCAGGTCACTAATGTTGATTAATCTTCTGATTCCCTAATCCAACATCCCATGGCAGAGAAGCTCTTAGCCAGCTTTTTTTCCCAGTCGATGAGAAAAACGCTGAGCACAATCTGCATTTCTGCTCATTTTAATTGAACTACATTAGTTTTGGGCTATGGCTTTAGACTGTTATTATGTTTTGAGTGGTTTTGCACCGAAGAATATATATCGTACAAACTCAGACTGGGCAACTAGAAAGCAGTGCTACTTACACTTTTATAGGTTTTTAATAATATTAATTAATATTTTGAAAGGGCTTATATTTACATTTTGTTTAATTTTAAAGTTTTAGTTTAGTTTTTAGTGTGTTTTTGATTTCTATATAATTTTTATTATAATTAATTATTTTAGTACATGAAGTTAATGACAAGAAAAAGAGAAGGAAAAATGTTGTCTCTAAGTTTATGTTGTTTTTATATTTTATTTTACTTCACTTAATACTTATTTTATTCACATTTTTATGGTTTTATTTACATTTTATGAAAAACTACATATTACCCTGCAAACTCTTTGAAGAGAAACAATAAACACTTAACGATAATTAGTGAAATCCAATATGTCACGACTTTGTCAAATGGCAAATTTAGTAATGTAGAAATGGCCAAAATCTACAAGCCAAGAAGTGAAACAGAGAAGTGAAGAGGGAAAATAGATAGTTAGGGAAGATACAGATAAATTGCATTATACCAACCAAGGTGTCTAAAGTAGTCTTCCAGGCCACTCCAGGAGTTTTTCGTGATAAAGGATTTAACAAGACCCCAGGGCTGCTTTTTGTATTTGACATCAGTGTAAATCCTGCATGGAGCAATAATGAGTTCAACTATTTACTAAATTGGTCTTACATCAAGAAATCTCAGTGTCACAGTCATATTAAAAGCAGTTAGATATGAGGACACCGCTTACCTGAGTCTGCACTTGTGCTTGGAGTTGCGGATGATACAGTAGCGATTCTGGGTGTAGAAGTAGTCATGGTATGGTACATCGTGTGTGTAAACCTCTGAATCTATCATGTAGTACTGACCTTCCCTTGACTCTTTATATAGGGTCTAAAATACACAAAGAGAAATCAGAAAATATTCCACATACATGCACAGGATGAATTTACACAGCTGCACAATACAGATGTCAGATGTTTGGATTGCTAAATATGGTTCTGTTCAGTTTACTTAGGATTGAAATACACGGCCTTCTTTCAATTTTGGACAAAGGGACTACCTGAAATATTCAAGACTATGACTATAAACAAATTTATTTGCAAATATACAAATGAAATCTTTAAAGACACCAGACAAAGTCTATATATTTACTAGCAATTTTTACAGCCATTAATCAAGGCTATTTATTAAAGTGTTCATATAAGTATTATGCAATCTTATTTAATCCTCTGTACTGCTGTATGTACAAGACAATTTGAGAGTCAATCCTACACATTCATTTTATGAATGTAGACATAGTCATCAGACGGGTCATTACTGCATAAAAAAATCTAATTGATAACATCTTTAAACTGCAATTAGCACAATCATATCAAATAATTGGATGAAGGTGATTTTTTCTAAATGCAGCACACCTACAGTCTTTTTATTGTTAAAAATATTAATTGTTGCATAATATAAACGGAAACAAAAGCCATCTTAATGGTTACATGTTTTTATTTTATTCTAATAAAGCGGAAAGTCCACAATGTACTGTATGTTAAGTTCAGTTTAATTGGTTCTTGCAAACTACTTTATTGTTTCACTGGATTTCACACAAAAACAACTGACAAAGCACAGAAAACTAACCTAGACATAGCGATTTGTCAGATTTCCAAGATAATATTGACAACAACAGGTGTGCTAATATTATTAAAATTATCAAAGGTCCCATCATTTCTCAGAATTCACAGATTCTTGTAATCAACAACCACAGCCCCTTCCTGCTAACTATGTCTCTAACTATCTCCTGTTAAATTTAAATGTGACATAACCAAATACTGCACATTAATAGAAGGTGCAATCAACAAAACACAGCCTTTCCAAAAGGTTTAAATTTTTTTGTATTTTATTGCTACAATTAGTTTGACACACAAGAGATTTTGAAACAAAGCCATAGAGACTCTAACCTGGGTTTCTGTAGCAGTGGAGAACTTGCCAACCAGGGGGTTATTAATGGTGATGGTGTAGTTCAAAGTCCTTTTCATACCTCCAGAGGCCTCCCTTTGCCAAGAGGTAGAGCTTGCACCTGACAAGTAATACACTTTTGTTACTATAAACAGGATGGCAAAATAATCAAATGTAAAAACTAATGCTGGTATTTTTAACTCAAACTAAAATACTATTAAACATTGTTTTGGTAAGTGAAATAGCACTGATATAAATAAATAAATGAAAAACATGAAACTTAGAAATATTGCCTTGGAATGTAACTGAAAATAAATAAACATAACTAAAAGCTAAATCTAAATATAAAATTCTAAAACCACAAAACTACTGAAACCAAATATTAAATAAAAACAAAGGATGAACATCTATATATGAATCAGACTGATTACTGAAGTAGATCATTAATAAGAGAGGTAAAAGGCTAAGAGAAACACACCTATGATCTTCCTGATATCCATAAACCTCCGCACGAAACTAGAATCGGTGAAAAGCAGGTCAAACATCTTCTCAGCACTGATGTGAAAGACCCGGTTCACAAACAGCCTTCCCTGAGACACCGGAGATGCTGTCTCACGTTCTTCCACTACAAGAAATCAATACTGGTGTAAAGAAAATGCATCAACACAGCCATGGAATGAGACACATCCAGACAGACACACACACACACACACACATCTCACCCTCCTCCAGGCTGTCGGATCTGCTGTTATCCGAGAGCTGGTCTTCATTGGCATTTAGATCCAGAGAGAGAGCAGAGCGTTTAGACACTCGTTCAGACCCTGAGTGGTTTAAGGATAGATTTGGACTGCGCTGATGCGATGGGGTACTGAGAGTGCCGTCCTGTTGAGAGTTTAATACATATATCAAGTTCCACACTGCAAAGTGCAAAAAGATTAGACAGGTTGATCATTGATATATTTAATACTTAAATTCACAGTGATTTTGTATATTATTGATAACAATACTTGAATGAAATGTATACAAAATAAATAATTATATTAAATCATTATATATATATATAATTTGTTTTTGTAGTAGGTAATTCAAATGTTTTAAATGTTCATAAAAATGTTAACACTTCTCTGGTAAAATCGTCGCTTACTTTATAGTTTAAAGACTGAAATGTATTGAGATTTTTTTTCCACATGGTGTCACCACACCCTACCAGTCAATACACAAACAATATTGGGAAATATTGCCAACAAAACTATATTTTTCAACGTACCCCTCCATTTGCTGAGAGCATGCTTTGTAGTCCAGCTGAAGACTGTGTGTCATCTCCCTTTGGTGTGGTGGCTTCATGAGGATTTAGTTCCCCTTGGGGAAGACGAAGCGATGTTGGCCTTTCTGGTCTCCCAGTGTTATCCTCTCCACGCATATTCAGACTGCAACAGAGAGATGCGACCTAAGAACCAAGTAACTGATCTCTCAGTTGTCCAAACAGGTGTTACCATGTAAAGATGTGACTTGGGTGTGTGTGCATTTATGTAGTCAACCTGGGCACGGTGGGTGTGACGGTTTCTACTGGTGTTTGAAAGCTTTCCATTTCATCATGACTCAATCCTAATTCATTGCCATAATGCTGCTTAACCATCTGCAACAGCTCCAACTTGGTTAGCTTCTGCAAAACAGGAAACTTACATTGAGCAAAGTACACTCACATGTTTCCGCCCTAGCAGCTGGCACGTTTACCTCTATCTGATCAAAATACAACTTAAAACAAAAAATTCGCTGACGTCTCCTCAAGTTCCCGTACTGATAGTCATCTAAACCAGCAGATAAAACAGTCCTAACCTGCTCCACACCTCACTGACCAGGGAGCAAATCTTATTTGGACAGAAATTGACTTTTCTTCTTCATACCATTTTTATTTATGGTTCCGCGGTCGTAACGATAATTGAAGAAAACGTCGGTTACCATAGAAATAAGGCGTATGTTACAGCGACACGCACTGTAAACGTAAATAGACCATATCAGCGCAGTTACTCAACAATAAGTGACTGAAAAACGCCAATAAAGCCGTATGGAAGCTCAAAAACATTCACGTCGTGTTAAAAAAGCGGCCAAACAATTACACCGAAATGCAAAACATTGTTTCGAGGCCGTCTGACACAGGCACATTTACAAACCAAACTGAAGCGAAAACATTTTATGGTTTCATAAAGCTCTAACTTTTCCCACCTATTTACAATTACATCAAATTTTAAAGAATTAGCACAGTGTATAATACATTCTAAATTATACGCAACCTTATACAGTGGGTAAAGTGTCTCCGTCTGGTCACTTACCTGCTGCACGAGAGTAACCTGCGAGTCGAGCTGAGATCAGGAAGACATGAAAAGCTTTAACCGCGCCGCCTAGTGCTGGGCTATTCATTGCTTTTAACAGGATTTATCTGCTTTATCACATCTCGACACTAATTTTCCTGTTATTTCAGCTCTGCAGTTCCGTGTTTGTGTAAGGAAAAAGTCAGTATTATCTGTTTTCAGATGAAGAAAGCCACGCCTCGGTGGGGTCAATGAACTATACATTCATTCGCTGCATTGTCAAGCGTACCCTACAGATTTAGGCTGTTTACACTTGAGCATATCCCTGACCTTAGGTCTATAGGGTATTGTTATGTCTGTTTTCCTCATATGGTATTAATATATGCTACATTAGTAACCACCCAAGGCTCAAATACAGATAAATAGTTTGTGTTGGCAATAGTGACTAAACACTAAAATGTATAATGGAGAATATGCTGTTTGCTTCTGATATCCCTGCTCCTAATATAAATCTATTTCAGATCATTTCAGAATAGCCTGTTTTACAGTAGAAATGTACAGTCATACACAACCAAGCAGATAGATGTAAACATGTGAAAAATAATGAAATTATCTGTAATGTGAAAACATGTTTGAACAATGTTCGTGAGGCAAAAAAAGAAAAATATTAAAAATAAAGATCACCTTGTCCAGTAGAACATTCTGCCAAAGCCGAAACATACTGAGGTAACTTTTCCCCCTTGCTGAAAATGAGCTGAAGAGAAACTGTGGGAAAATTACAAAATATATATATACTTTTCTTTTCAGAAAAAAAAGAATTTATCCCATACATGGAGCCTATCTTCACAAAAAAAAAAAACCTATGATTTCTGAACTTCACCTTCTTTGAATCAGTACTGATCTGGATGGCATTTGGTATCCATTTCGCTGTCTTCTCACGTGACATTAAGATGATATCCTGCATATTTACTGTGATCTAAAATAAAGTTAGTTTATTGTCATTTTCACAAAGCAGAGTGATGGAATCTATGAAAGAAATTAATAACAAAGTATCTTAGCTATGCTCAAACAGCGGCATTTAAGAGTTACAGTGAATATATAATATAATCTTTCTGTGGAACTCACTTTTGTACCACGAAAAACTTTACTGTAGAAACATAAACAATTCTCTGTAAAATAGATGTGTCCATGTAACAAGATATCCTTTTGGAGAGCACAGGTGTAGTCTAAAGAAAAAAACGGATCATTCAGAAAACATCCAATATACAAATATTGTTGTTTTTTTATCTCTCTGTCTCCCTCTACCAGTCTCACCTGCAATTAGTTTCTCAGACTCTGGCACCTCTTTGAACAACCTCCGAAACTCGTCACTCCTTTGTTTATAACAAGTGTAGAGCAATGTTTCAGGTAACTGAGGTGCTGCTATGCACTGCCCACTGACTTCCTGTACCTGTGAGGTAAAAGCACAGCAATAAATATATAAACATGTTTATACATACAATGTTTGTGAATCTGTGAAGTAGCACTAGCTGCATGCTCCCAGCAACAACAGGTTTCACATGCCCATGAGCTTACTAATATCTCACAACATTTAGCAATCAATGCCATTTGATTAATCTCATCATGATACAGTGTCTGTAATCTTTTGCAGATATCATTTTCCTAAAAGATCATTTCTATAAATTGAAGTAAATACAGTGCTGCCATGTGACTTCTGCCAATTAAATCTTAGTAAAATCGTGCATTTTAATTCTCACCTCTTCTTCCGAGCTCCAATTGCCTTCCCCAGTTTGACTGTTGTCCTGTGTGAGCTCATTGGCTCTCACTTGTTTGGGTGTTTGGGTCATGTCTTTTGCCTGGTGAAGTAAAACATACTGGCTTCTATATCAATTTGTTAAAGGTAACAAATGTTTTTCTCATTGAAAAATAAGTTAGATTGATCTACTGGCTATTAACGAAACCAACAAGCTCAATCTTATTTTATTTGACTCTTCCATAAATATTTTAGAACTTCTTTCTTCAAATTAAAACTTGCAGAATGAATACTTGCAGACATTCTAAACATCTCTCTTGCAAAAAAATAAAAAATAAAAATAAAGCTTATTTTTTCATCAGTTGCACTAAAATCAATGTCTGGTTCCCCAAAGAACCTTTAAAAGAAAAAAAAAATCTTATTGTAAGGAACAGTATAATTATCTAAATAACTTTTTTTTTCACTATAAAAAAATCTTTTAAAAATGCAATATTCCTCACTGGACCACAGATGCTTACCTTGGCAGAAGCATTACAGAATATTAAGAAGAAGAAAAACATGGTAAAGATAAGGAAATACTCATCAAAGGCTTATTCTTATATTTTAGCCTACAAAATAGGCTACTTACCTGAGAAGTTAGTGTTCCGCAAGTTCTGGTTATCATCAACTCCAAACGTCGCAGATGTTCCTAAAGCACGTAAACTTCCGACAGCAGTGATCAGTGTCGCAGGAGTGCTGAGGTGTTGACTGTCTACCAGCTAATGAAGCAACGTGCCATTCACACTTTAGTATCTGCATATTTGACGTATGACACCAAGGAGCCTCCTTCGTTTTTTTTTTTTTTTATTATTATTTATCTAAAATACGTATAACACCTATATCTTATAAAATGACAAAAAATTGACTTTTCAAAGTTGACAAAATATTTATTTTAGACATTTATATTTGTATTATTGCTATATTCATTTCTTAGCTGTACAGTTTGTATTTTTGTTATATTGGCTAATTTATAAAATTAAAGAATACGTAAAATACATACTTTATGTTTATGAACATTTAAGTATATAAACATTTTTGAATTTTCAAATCGCGCTCACTTGAGGGTGGCTAAGCATGTAAACGGCAGACCCCCTCGTAATTTCGATATATAAAACCAGTTTGAAATAATATAAATTGTAGTGATGTATTAAACAAACATAGTGTGTTCTAATCTTTTATAGCGCTCTTGCACAAGTTCAGTCACATAAATTTTATCAAAAGACTACATTTTATTGGTTAATGAGGTTCTGACACTTAAGCCCGGTTTCATAGACAGGGCTTAGCCTAAACCATGATCAGGAAATAGTTCAATTAGGACATTTAAGTAATTTTTATAAACATGCATTAGCAAAATAATAATAATAATAATAATAATAATAATAATAATAATAATAACCTTACTGGTGCACATCTTTAGACAAAACTAAGGCACTGGCATGTTTTAAGATCAGTCAGTGCAAGTTTCTTTCAGTTGAAACAGCTCAGATTTACATTTTAGTCTAGGTTTAAGCCATGTCTGGGAAACCCGGGGTTAAGGTCATATGAGTTTAAGGCTAGATTTATCAATTGCATTTAATATAATGTGTAACAAGATCAAGTCAAATAACCCGATCATAGGCACAAGTTAGTTATGCCAGTTTATGCAACACATGGAGACAATACTAGAAAGTGTTAGAACTGTATGGACTATAGAAACCAGGGCAGCGAACTAGATTTGCCACATTCCAGTTTCAAGAAGAGAAAATGCAGTAAGACCAGTTACACATATTCATTTATATTCACACATTAGATTGCATTAAAATGCAGACTTGGATGAACATGATAATCAACCTCTGAGAACAAACCAAACTTAAAGGGTGAGAAATGGAAGGAAGGTGTAAGATTGACCCATCAAGTGTTTGGATGAATAGTAGGCTACAGATGCAGGTAGATACTAAATCAGAGATATTCTTACCTTAAAAGCTAAAATGGATGTACATTTTTGACAACCTATGTATTACCCTATAAATTTGGGTACCATTTTTTGCCATTTTATGCAATACCCCAGAACACATCCACTTGTCATTCACAATACTGGTGAATTCATCAGTATTTATTTCTATTTTTCCAGGACTCATGTGAGCAATGAAGAGGAAGGGTTCCTCAAAGAAATATACAGGACAATACTGCAATAAACATCCATACCAAAAAACAACACAAGAAATATGCTGGCAACCATTAAAACTGTAAATATTCCTGCAGTAAATATAGTGAATCTCTGAAGTCATGTCTTCCAGTCTTCTGTACAGATAAAAATAGAACAATAATTACATCAAGTTATTTAATAACATCCATAGAGAGGATGATCTTTCAAATATAAACTGAAGCAGAGGCTTTGAAGAGGATCACACAGATTGCACATATACACAAATGCACGCGCACACACACAAACAAACAAACAAAGGTATTTTGAGGTCCCCTTAAGAACACTAGAGCATCTACACCACCACAAGATGAACAAAAATGAGGGAAATGTATAAGACAGCCTTAAGACAAAGGAAAAGGACATTTTATGTGTGTGTGTAAAGGGGGATGTGGGTTCCTGCTGCCCTGCCCTGAGAATGATGGCTAGGGACAGACACTTAGTCTTCCAGTGTTCGGAAGGAGTTCTGCATGTCTTCATGGAGCTGAGCGTAATCAGCTTTGATCTTCTCCTCACCCTCTTTTACTGGGTCCTGAAATAATATGACAACTTCTTTAATTGCTAAAATAAAACAAGATAAGTATAATTACGGAATACAATGATTTCAATTAGTTGAAAGAAACCATTTTCTAAATGAATGCATGTTTTTCTGTTTTACAAGCAATTACAATATTTGCATAGCTTTAATGAACAATGAAATTTATTTTTCAAATGTGTAAGGCTTTTCAAATACTCCCAGTCAACAAACAGAATACTTATAACTGGAAGCATGTTAAACATTACTAATTGAATGTGATTAAATGTGATGTGATTAAATTACATCAAATAATTTGTTAAAACAATTTTATTAAAGTGGCTTATAGTCTACTGGTTTAGACATAATCAAGGCATGATACATTTTATCATGGGAGACTAAAACACAAACAATGTTTACATCCCACAATGTGTACCTTGAATTTCATGGAACTGATCCTGTAGAGAATTTCGCCCATGTGTTCCCGGATCATGGCCCAGGTGATCTTATTGTCGGTCTGTGCAGTGGTCTCTACGGCATGACGTGCCATATCATAGAACGCAATCATGTTGGACAAGATACCCACTGTCTTATAGAACGGACAAAACCTGAAAATGACAAATTGAGCATTTCAGATCCATACAGTCACATGTCATTTGACAAAGCAGTTGAATGATCCTCAATCAGTTTAACACCTGTCATAGGGTGTGTATCCATTTTGCTGCAGGAAATCATCTTTGATTAATTTGGCAACCTCCAGCGTGATCTTATCCGTTTCAGCCAAAGATGCCTAAAATAATAAATGTGTTTTACAGCTGAAAGTACCTGTAATAATACCCCAAAAAGTGATGTATACAAACAGTAAATATGAATGAACCCACAAACCCACCTTCCCCACAAGCTGCACAATCTCAGCCAAGTCTTCCTCTTCCTGCAGGATCTCTTTGGCTTTGGTACGCAGTGGCACAAATTCAGAGTAGTGCTTGTCGTAGTACTCGTCCAGTGCTCGTGTGTACTTACTGTAACTGATGAGCCAGTTCACTGAAGGGAAGTGCTTTCTCTGAGCCAGCTTTTTATCCAGACCCCAAAACACCTGGGAGTGAGAAAGAATGGAAGGATTACAATAACCCTTTATTTCTGCAAGAAGAACATATAATTTTATTATGCTATGAGCCAGTGTATTAAACCTGCTGTTTGAAGGAAATCTACACTTACTTGTACAATACCAAGAGTAGCAGACGTCACAGGATCTGAGAAATCACCACCAGGGGGAGACACACTGCAGTTACAAAAAAAAAAGCTTCAGTGAGTCTGCAGACAATGCAGTGACAATATCAGTCATTAATAATAAACCAAAACTTTACCAAAGCAAATGATTGAGTCCAACAGATCTACTTACGCTCCCACAATGCTCACACTGCCCTCTCTCTCTGGGTTACCAAGACATTTAACTCGACCAGCACGCTCATAAAACGAAGCCAGACGTGCTCCAAGATAGGCAGGATAACCGCTATCTGTGAACACAAGCACATATTTAGTTTATCATTTCTAGTTTATAATATTTGCTGTCTTGACTGAGATGGTCAGGGTACACGTACCAGCAGGCATCTCAGCCAGACGACCGGAGATCTCCCTCAGAGCTTCTGCCCACCGAGAGGTGGAGTCAGCCATCATGCTCACATTGTAGCCCATGTCCCTGAAATACTCGGACAGCGTGATTCCTGGACAGAATAGACAGCCATTAATGGTGACAACACAGCTGCTGGGTTTTAAAGCACACACATTATTTTTGCATCGAATGTTCAATAAACCTGTGTAAATGGAAGCTTCTCTGGCAGCCACAGGCATGTTGGATGTGTTGGCAACCAAGGCTGTTCTCTTCATGATGCTCTCTACTTTCCCATCCACCTCCATGGTGAGCTATAGGGCAAGAGAACTGTCAATCACCCTGCCATCTATTACAGTGTTTTTGCCGTTGCATACAATGACAGCGCTATTCACCTCAGGGAAATCTCGGAGTACTTCAGACATCTCGTTACCACGCTCTCCACAGCCGACGTAGATGATGACATCACTGTTGGAGTACTTGGACAGGGACTGAGAGATCACAGTTTTACCACAACCGAAAGCACCGGGGATGGCAGTGGTCCCTCCCTGCACACACCTGTTAAATCAAACAGTGAGAGTCAAAAGATCTGTTAAACTACCAAACATCAAAGGTTTGGGATTTATTTATCAAGCAATGAATAATTTTATTCAGAAAAAAAATGAAAACTGTTGTATTTTTATCAAACGGTTGTAATATTTCACAATACTACTTTTTTTTATTTTTTATTTTTGATCAAATAAATGCAGCCTTGAGGACTATTAGAGATTTCTTTCAAAAACACTAAAATGACCCCATATCTTTATTGTTTACAATATCCACTTTCAAAATACTACATTCTTTTCTTATAATTATTTAAACCAAATATTGTGATGTTTAAGAAAATCCTCTATTATTATTTTAAAAATCCTTTGTGGAAAATTAAGCTTTTAAAATGCATGATTTGTCCATTATGTGTCATCTGAACATGAATCAAATTTTTATGTATATTAGTTTTAACTTATATTCTAAAATTTCCTATGGAATGATTTCAGACAGCGTGACTCACGGAAAGAGGGCGTCCAGTACCCGTTGTCCAGTCAGCAGAGGGTGATTTGCAGGAAGTTTCTCGGTGACTGGCCGAACCTGACGCACTGGCCACACTTGCACCATGGTGTACTTCTCTTTTACCCCCTCAAACTCCAACTCCAACACCACATCCTGACAAATACACATTCACATCGACTTCTTTTACACAGTAATTATCATTTTACAAAAAGATGTACATTTTATTATCCTCACCGAGACATCATAGTTTCCATTTGGTGCTACATATGTGACAGTTCCTCTGCTTCTTGGTGGTAACATTATTTTGTGTTTAATAAGAGAGTTTTCAAACACCGTACCATATATATCACCTCCAGTGATGTGACTGCCAACCTGGACACAGAAACAACAGCTTAAAACCATTCAATCATCTGATTACTCACCAGTGGAGTTTCTTTAAAAGAGGTTATATATTTGGGTTATATGCAGAGTTGTAGGTGCTACACACAGCCAGGAACAGCACAAACTGTGTTTTTGCTAAGATTTCATATTATAATGATCTTTTTAAATTGCAAAAAAATTTGATACTCATGATGTGACCCCTTAAAGTTACTAAAAGATTTGCCTTCTTGGAACCTGTAAGGATGTTAAATCATAACCAAAAAAAAAAAAAAAACAGCACAACTATCATAACAAAAACTGAACTTGTCAAACACCAATAATTTATTATCTTAACTTAAAACGAATCTTTCACTTACTCGCATGCTCTTGCATGGAGAGAACTCCCATTTCAGATCACGGTTAAGGGCGCCAATATTGACTCCTCTAGGAATGTAGATACTTTGGGTGAGGTCATTGATGTCTTTGAGGGGACGCTGAATACCATCAAAGATGGAGCCCATGATTCCTGGTCCTAACTCAACAGAGAGGGGCTTCCCTGTGCGCAGGACAGGGTCACCAACCGACACACCAGCTGACGAAAGCTCAGGAAAACTACAATACTACTGAACAGATTCTACGCATTGTGTACGACATAAACCACACAAAATATGTCCTGTACTACGGTAAGAATAGGATACATGTCTCTTCATAGACCTGAATGGTGGCCATGTCACCCTCCAGTCTAATGATCTCTCCCACAAGCTCACTGTGGCCCACTCGCACCAGCTCATACATGGCAGCTCCTGCCATACTGGAGGCCGTCACCACTATAACACAGTTAGTGAGTCAGTAATGTGATTATCAAAAATTACTTGTGAACATTTAAAGTTATTTTTTATTTTATATTTACTTAGCTATTGTTCAACTTTAACTATTCTATTCTATTATATATAATAAATATATTATATATATACATATACATATAAATTAAATTAAATTAAATTAAATTAAATTAAATTAAATTAAATTAAATTAAATTAAATTAAATTAAATTAAATAATCAGAACAATTCAAAATAATAAAATAAAATAATAAAATCAGATAAAAACGATGACATCTGAATTCCTACTAACCAGGTCCAGATACGCCATGCACATATCCGAATTGTCCCTCCCGCTCTTCATCTCGGATCTTGGGAAGCTTGGAGAAGTCCATTTTAAATGTGTCTAATACAAAATGAAGCAAAGCAACAACAACCACCTTACTTTCTATACTTATTTCTACACTTCTGAACATTCTGCTCATTTACACAAACTGCTTATTATTGTGATTCATTTTATATATTAATATATATTAAATACATTTTAAAAAATAATAAATGTGTTTAATGTACTACTTTTCAGTTATCATGTTTCCTTTTATATGTTTATGTCAGAATGATTTGCAGTAGTTACAATAGCAATTTCCAGGCCAGGAGGTTGTGTATTGTGTAAAAAGTCCATGTATATTTATACAACATTTATATGTACTCTAGGACAAACATGAAACACAGTCACATGACCAAGGGCACATGACCCTGACTGTAAAACAGAAGTTGGAAAAAACAGACAGTTGAGCAAATCTGGAAAAACTGTTTTGTAGTCGCCATTTATGACAGAACAAACTCTTTTTAGTTGAGAACCAGTCAATGTTCTGTAAAAACAATGCATGACACCGACACCTAAATTCATAAAAATATTTATAATATTTCTTGTTATTCCTCAAGAACCTCAAAAGGAAGCAGTCTAATTTGCAGTTTTTTTTTTGAATTTATAATCACATGATGATCCTATGATATCAGGGATTACTGGGGACGAATGGTCTAAACTGGTATGAAACATGTTCCGATCAGTTTTCTGTCAGTACAGAACAAAACTGTACTGACATGTGGTCTGTTGACCTAGTATGCTGTTGTTAATTGGAAAACAGCAGGCAGCGCTTGTGTGTCAAAACCTAGTAAGCTTACGGATAGACATCAAATTTCACAGTGCATACATATTCTCCAGATGTTCTCAAAGATCGTTTAATGATTGCAGCTGTTGTGTACACTGGATATCGAGCAGCACAGAGAAAATGCTGATAGAATTTGACCTTTGCCGAAAATCGAAGGTATTTTTGTCTCCCATTAATTAAAGTGAGTAATGTGATCCATCTTATGTGTTCCTGAACATTTGAAATTATTACATAGATAATATAACGTTACTGAAATTATCCAGCAATCTGTTTAGCATCCAAGTGGGTTAATATTCTCAGTGATGCACATGTAACGTTATTAATGTTAACGACTGCAATGAGCTGCATGCAGGAGGCAAATGAGAAATGATTCAGCGACACAGCACACAATGTACATCAGTAAAATTAAGTCTTATATGACTGTTAAAGAAAAAAATATATAAAGAAAATCTGAGAAAATCATATTTTCTGTTTGATTAGCCTTACAAGTACACTTCTGCAAACAGTGGTCTCAGCGTGAAAAAAAAAATATTATCGTTTAAAAAATGTGTCAATACCTCAGATAATGAGACAGTCCTGTGTCCAGATGCTTTGGTCAGATGAGACGTGAAGAAGAACAAGAAAAGTCAGCTGACTTCATTCAGTCGTCTGTTGTCGTCACAGCACGTCATCTCTCTGCAGAAAACTCTCTATCGCTCCCTACTGTGTGAAGAAAACAGTGTTACTTCTGTGATTTACCGTTGCTTTGTACATTGTAATATATAAATAGTAATTAAATATAATTATAAAATAAATATAATTAAAATTGAATGGTAGCTCAATTTCTGATGTATAATGCTTGGGTTTAAGTGGACATATGACAGCAAAAATTCTATTTAAAACAAAAATATGAGTTTTCAAGTGTGCTGGAGTTATGGTTTTTTCACTCAAAAGGGCCACTGCTTCTCATGTAGTGTAGAAGAGTAGACCATTTGTGGCAGCAATAAAATAAGTAAATCTTTATTTGACCCTCTAACTTTAACACTCACTATTCTAATTCTATTCTTTAAAAAATCTAACTACCTTTCTAATCTTTTTGTATTCTATTTTCTTTCTATTTATTATGCAAATGTGTGTGTGTGTGTGTGTGTGTGTATATATGCATTACATTAAATGTAAATGTAAATGTAAATGTAATGTAAGTACATTGTATATAGGCCTACTTATGGATTCAAATAAAATTTTAAAAAAGTGATAATTTTCCATCTTAATATTATGTGACGCGTTTGAGTTGTTAAACTAGACAATACCCTCTCGGATTATAACATGCCTCAAAAATATGAATACAAGGAATTATACTACTAACCATTTTCTTCACCACTGTTAAAGATACCTGAATGATGTCATTTCTAGTAAATTATGTCACATTGAGTGGAGTCTAAAATGTGTTTAGAATGATTAGTGTGATTAGACAGAGTTGAGTTCAGACTGAGGGACATGACTTTGAAATCTGATATACATATACTTTTTTTTTTTTTTTACTAGAAAGGAGCACAAATAAATGATTACATTGTTGCCATAATTCACAGACGCTATGCACATTTTGTTAATAATTTTCTAAGTACAACCTCAGTTAAGGGCCTCAGGGACATGACAATATGTTTGGTATTTAACATAATTTTATGCTAAAAAATATTAAAATGCAATAATTATTTTTATTCATTATAATGGTCATCCTAAAGTTTAGTTAAAACCTTCTAACAATTTATTTTCAACTTCAGAAACTCTGGGGGGACTAAAATATTACAGAATCCCGGGAATGACCTAATGTTAATTTATGATTTGTATGTTTGTCTAATCAAACACACCTGACTCAGTGTCTTCAGCTTATTTGTAGAGACTCCGAGACAATATATAGGTGTGTCATATTCAAAACCCAAAGTATTTGGGAGGCTCAAACAGGTTTCATGCTCCTGCTGGTGTGTTCTCAACCTTCTTATTTTGTAAAACTATCTCTTTCAATTTGAAGACTTAAAGGCAACGAGGATGAAATGACGTCCACAATGTGTAAGTATTAATAAATAAATCTGTTGAGTATAATTTGCTAAATTTAGAATTTTATTTTGGTAGTGTGCTTGTTTTATTGATTGTGTGTTTATTTTGTGCTCTCGCTGGCTTTGTCTAGACTTGAAACAAAATCATGTGAAAAACAGCGAGTCGCTGGTCAAAGTGGCTGTTTGAAAGTCTCAAAAATAGCAACAACAAGGAAAACAATCACAGTCTGAAAGCTATCATTTCAAAATGTTTCCTGGTAACTATCACCTTTCAGTTTTAATAACCTACTACATCATTGAAGTTGATTTTTTGCTCACACTAATACAGTTATAACACATACACATGCAGTTATGACAAAAACATTCTTTTCTGGGTGTTTTACATTAGGGGTTAATAGGCGGAGAAGTCTACATGTTGAACATCCAAACAGTAAGTCAAATTAATTCATCTAAATAATGTATCATTACACTTATGTTTAAATATTTTGTACTTGATATTTTCAAAATATTATTATTTTGTTAGTATTGTGTGAAATATGTCTGTACATTTATTATTATGTTTAAAATGCAAAACTCTTTTCTCAATCAGTCCTGTGTTTTTTTTTTTATGTATGTTCATTTTGACATCATTGCTGATGCTGCATATTTAATTGAGATTTTTCAATGATGATTGCTACAGTGCTTTTGCATTGCATAATGTGTGTGTTGTGTGTGTTTGTTCTGTGCTAAAGTGAGTGAGCTGAGGATCGTCTTGCTGGGGAAAGATGCACTGGCAAACAACAGAGTTAGAAACAGTATCCTGCTAATATACAATAGTGAAGCACCTTCAGCTGATGTAGAGCAGCGCACAGAGAGAGTTAGAGAACAGCCGGTGGACAGACCCATCACCGTCATCAACGATCCTTATCTTCTACAGCCAGACCTCTATCACATTCAAATTGCTAAGAGAGTGAAAGAGTGTGTGTATCTGTCTGATCCAGGACCTCATGCGATTATACTTGTACTGCAGCATAGTGACTTTAGTGAGCATGACATGCGAAGAGTAAATTATGTACTGAAACAGTTCAGTGACAGGGCAATTAAACGCACAATAGTATTAACTACTGATAAAGAGACTCTGACCTCCTCGCTGGCTTCGGCTGTGCTAAAGAATAAAGTTATGCATCAGTTAATAAAGGAGTGTGGAGGAGGACATCTCCAGTTTGATCAAAGGCAACCAGAATTTTACTCTGAGATCATTCAAAGAGTAGAGAAGATGAAGGATGAATATGAAGCGTTTCTCAAATGTGAGGTATTTGATGATGCAGAAGAAGGAATCAGTGCATCAGTGCTCAGAGCGGAAGAGGAGGAAGAAGGAAATAAAAAGGGAAATGATGGTGGAGGATTTCTACAGTTTTTCTGTAAGTATCAGAATCACTTTAGTGTATGCACATTACCAATTGTTAACTTATATACAGGGAAGTCGTGGCCTAATTGTTAGAGAGTCGGACTCCCAATCAAAGGGTTGTGGGTTCGAGTCTCGGGCCGGCAGGAATTGTGGGTGGGGGGAGTGCATGTACAGTTCTCTCTCCACCTTCAGTACCACGACTGAGGTGCCCTTGAGCAAGGCATCGAACCCCCAACTGCTCCCCGGGCGCCGCAGCATAAATGGCTGCCCACTGCTCCGGGTGTGTGTTCACAGTGTGTGTGTGTGTTTGTGTTTTCACTGCTCTGTGTGTGTGCATTTCGGATGGGTTAAATGCAGAGCACAAATTCTGAGTATGGGTCACCATACTTGGCTGAATTTTACGTCACTTTCACTTTCAATGGATTCAATTAACTAAAAATAATTACTTTTTCGGGGGGAAAAAGTGGCTCTATTACTTGCATTTAAACCCTACAATATAATTCCATTCATGTGGGTGTGGTTGGGAGTTTTCATGCAGTTTATGAGTGTATATGGAAGATTGTCAAAAAAAGAAATTTATTAGAAATGTATTCATTAAAAATATAGAATAGAAATTATATAATATAAAAATGAGAATAAATAAAGATTTATTGAAACTATTGATAAAGTTAGCAACACCCTGCTCCAACAAACCTGCATGAATGTTTCTAATAAGACTGAAAAAAAAAACTTGATTAGCTGGTTCAGGCGTGTTTTATTTTTAAAGTTGGTAAAAGAAAGAACAGCACCAGAGCGCATTAATCCTAACAGTAAATCAGTAAACTTCCAATTTAGCCATCAGTTAATTTCAAATAAGTAGAATTTAGTTTAATCTGTGTACTAATTACAATTTTGCAGAATTCTTTTACTGACGTTGTTTAAGGAAACTGTTAATTTAAGTCATCTGTTTTTATTTATTTATTATTTTTCATTTTTAGCTTCTGCTTCTGAAAAAGCTAAATTAAACTTGGTGCTGTGTGGAAGAAATACAAAGCTCAAGGCCTCCGTCTCCAATATGTTACAAGGGAAAACTTCATCCACACATCCGAAAGAGTCTAGTTTACTTTGTGTAAAGACAAAAGTGAAGGTACATGAACATCTCATCACTGTGGTGGAGCTTCCAGCTCTCACTGAGCTCTCAGAAGAGGAAGTGATGTGCCAGACTCTCCGCTGTGTGTCTCTCTGTGATTCTGGAGTTCATCTTTTCCTCCTCATTATTCCTGTTGGCCCACTTACTGATGAAGAAAAAACAGAACTGGAGAAGATCCAGAAGATATTTTACTACAAAGAGAACTTCATGGTGCTCTTCACTACAGATCTCACTGTTGACCAAAGTGTGAGAAATTCTGTGTTGACCACGGAATCTCAAAGAGTTGTTAGTCTGTATGGAGGTCATTACAATGTAATGGGATTAAAGGACCATAGAAACCTTGATCAGATCTCTGACCTGTTGGAATGTATAGAGGGCATTAAAACAGAACCCTACTCACTTCAGATGTATATAAAGGCTCAAGAGAACAGAGTGAGATATGAGCTAGAGGAAAAACTGAGTGAAATGGAGATCAAAATCAAAGCGTTAGAGCAGAAGGTCCAACAAGAGGGTGAGTGAAGAAAAAAAGCATGAACATATATGGTACAAAAAAAAAAAACAGAATCTTTTTTTAATCTCATTTTAAAGTTGACACAAAGTGGAGTTAATCACAGTTTTTCTTTGAGATTTTCCATAATAAAATGTTCATTACTCTAGTTCATTACTTTTCTCTTAGAATTTTGTTAAAAGACGGCAATTTCTCATTTCAGGTGAAGATGCACCATCAGATTCAGGCTTTTTAAGAATTGTGCTGATTGGAAAGACTGGAAATGGAAAAAGTGAAACAGGAAACACAATCCTGGGGAGAGAAGAGTTTCATACAGAAGTCAGTTCAGATTCTATAACAACTGTCTGCATGAAAGGAATTGGAGAAGTTCAGGGTAGGTCAGTAGCTGTTGTTGATACTCCAGGTCTCTTTGACACCACACTGTCAAATGAAAATGTGCTGGAAGAAATTGTGAAATGTGTTTCACTGTCAGCACCGGGACCACATGTCTTCATTATTGTCTTGAGTGTGGGAAGATTTACCAATGAAGAGAAAAACACCGTGGATCTTATAAAAATGATTTTTGGTCCAAGTGCTGCACAGTTCAGCATTGTTCTGTTCACTAGAGGAGACGAGCTGAAAAATGAAACAATACAACAATATGTAGAGAAAAGTAAAAATGCTGATCTCAAGAAATTGATCAGGGACTGTGGAAACAGGTTTTTAGTTTTTAATAACAGAGACAAAAAAAATAATGCACAGGTTACTTGGCTTTTGAACATGATAGAAGAGGTGAAAAAATCTAATAAGGGGCAATATTTCACAAACAGCATGTTTGAGGAAGCAGAGATGTCCATTAAAAAAAGGTTGGAGGAAATACTGAAAGAAAAAGAATGTGAAATCCAGACAAAATATGACATGGAAATGGAAACCATGATGGAGAGACTAGACAAAGAGAAAAGAAAAGCAGATGAGGAAAGGGTAAAAATGGTGAATCAGTTCAGAGAAAAAGAGGAGACTCTCAGAAGAGAGTTTGAAGAGAAAGAAAAGGCAGAACAGAAGAGACGAGAGGAGGAGGACAAGAGACGATTAGATGAAGAAAAACAACAAAAAGCTGAATATCACCAAAAAATTGAAGAGATGCAGAAAGAGATGGAACATCAGAGACTACTGTATGAAAAACAGCAAAGAGAAAAAGAAGAGCAGGAGAAAAATAGAGAGGAGAAATATAAACAAGAACAAGAAAAGCTTAAAGATGAGCAAAAGCATGTCATGGCAGAATTAAAAAATAAACAAGAAGAGGAAACTAAAAGGAAACGTTTGGAGGAACGAAGGAGGATTTGGGAGGAAGAGGAAGAGAGACAGAGATGGGAAAGAAGAATAAAAGAACATGAACATGACAAAAAGGAGATTCAAGAGAACCTTAAACAACAGCAGAGAGAATGGGAAGAGGAAACAAAAAAACAGATGAGAGGACGAGAGGAAGAGGAAAGAAGGAGAAAAGAGCGACATGAGGATCAACTGAAGGAAAAACAAGAGGAACTGGAGAAAATGAGAAAGAAATCTGAAAGAGATAGAGAGGAAGAAAGACAAAAGATAGAGGAGGAGAGACAGCGCTGGAGAGATACAGAGAGAAGAGTGAGAGAGCAAAAAGAGAGAGAACTTGAAGAAAAGAAAAACGAATTGCAAAAACATTATGAGCAGGTGGCAAGAGAGAGAAAAGAAGACTGGGAGAGAAGTAAGCGAGAGGATGATGAGAGAAGAGAAGAGGAGAGAAAAAGATGGAGGGAAATGATCAAAGAGCTTAAACGAGAGCAAGAGGTGGAGATCAGCAGACGAGAGAAAGAGGAGAAAGACAGGAAAGAAAAAGAAGAAAAAGAACGGAATCAGACGAAAAAGGAATATGAACAGAATATTAAATATATAAAGAAGGAACATGAAGATGAAGCCAGAAAACAAGCAGAAGACTTTAATGAGTTCAGAGCGAATAAAGATCGGCACATTCAAGAGCTAACTGAGAAACTCAAACACAGTCGAAAAGATTATGAAGACCTGGAAAGAGTGTTTGAAAGCTTACTTAAACTAAAAAGTGAGGAAACAAAAGAACTACGGAAAGAAATTGAACGACTAAAAATAAGAAGAAAATGTTATGTTCAGTGATACCAGTGTGGAATATCATGCAATATATGGAAGCAATTTCTTATATCCAAGGACGTCTACAACACGGCAGATCTGCAGGCTGAACTAAATTCATGTCTAAATGGTAAAATGCAGGAGAAGAATGTTCAACTCTTCAAAAAAGAAAAGAAAAAGAAGAAAAAGAAACACAAATGTTATGTTTGAAAAAGTAACTGATATTTTCTTGAAAAGTAGTTGTTACTTTACATTTCATTATTACTTTACTAGTTTCTTGAAAATAGTAAATCACGTTACTTGTAATGCATTACCCCCAACACTGTTTCATGTTTATTTTGCAATATTTCATAAGATACTTTGACTTTAATGATAATAATAATAATAATAATAATAATAATAATAATGAATAAAATAAAAGTCATGTTGTGTATTATTGTCATGTTTTTTTTTTTTTTTTTTTTTTCTGTGTGTCCACTGGTGAATACATTACTGATCTTTCTGCCTTAATATTTAGGGTTTAAAATCACATTCTGGATGGCTTAGAGCTGTGTTAGATTTATTTGTCACATTTAAAGTTTAGAGTTGCAATAAGAAGCTGCAGTGCATAGTTACCGAACTGTCAAACATCTTAAAAGCACTTTAAAAAAGTATTTTTTATATATATATATATACAGTTTGCTTTTTGCAGCCATGTGTAGTTATTGCATAACAGGGTATACTAACCAAAATTTGACCCCTTGGATGTATTTGTACTTTTGAGGCAGATCAGAACTAACACAAATAATGTTTAAAGCATCAAGTTATTTTTTTTATTTTTATTTTTTTTGCCTGTTGCAAATGATTCCATTGGTGCTCCTCAGATTTTTTTTTAGAAAGAGAAATAGGCAATATAAGTATTTTAATTCCCCTGAATTAAAAAAAAAAAATCTTAACAATACACAGAAGTTTTATCATTCAAACAAATCATTCAAAGTTGGAACTTTAGCTTTTATTTATACTGCGTGAAACTGAAATGAATTTAATAGATTTTTTAAAAAATCTTTTGTTTAAATATAATTTTAGTTAAATTGTTTTACACTAAACACTAAATATTTCCCTTGATTTCCTTTTTATTCACTTTATAGGACATATTCATCTATTTAATTACATTTTGTACAGGAAGAGACCTTTGGAAATCTATTGTTATAAAAAAAAAACTCTCTCTCTCTCTTCTTTTTTTAGAAGCATTCGCATTGTTTATTTCTATTAATTTTAAAGGATTGGACTTGTATTTTTATGCCATAAAATTACCTTAATTTCCCGTTTTTTTTTTTTTTTTTGTTTCCTGTCGCTTAATATCAGTGGTGAAGGTTGACAGAAGCAGCCTCCCGGAACTCGCGTTGCCAAATCCTCTGTCTCATTGACCTCCGACCACTTACTTACGTGAGATCGTAAGTGCATTTCCAAGGATTAAATACATGCTCACATCTCTGCAAATTACAGTTACTATTATAGTAAATGAGTCAAATTTCAAAACAACTGTAAAATCTTTTACTTAGTATCTCAATCTGACTTAAGTTCATTGCGGCGATTTAATCAGAAATACCTGGCAACCTTGAGCCACAGCACAGAGGCAAATGCGGACTGCTTAGCTAGTGTGCTAGCAACATACATGTGGAGGGGATCACATCCCAAACTCTGCCCAAATTCCCCTTTAGCCTGCCAAATACCGCCAACTGCCCCTGTATCCCTCACAACAAACGTGTTTTCTTCAACATGAAAGGGTGAGTAAACAACTACGAAGGGTCTTTTCATCTCAAGTAAAGTTTTCCCCTCTCTATTCTCTCTTTTTTCCAGCAGGGGGGCAGTGGAGTTGATCTAATGCTAGCTGCTAGCTCTCTGCGCGCTTAATTTGGAGGAGAGACATTTCACACCCAGCCTTTAGACATGTCTTTTTTTCCGCTGGTGTTGAGAAAACACATTAAAATGCCTCATGTAATCTAGCGTCAGATTAAACCACTATGACAGTAAAAATGGCACGACTTAAATCCAAGCCAAACTGGATCGTGTGTCGAATCTAAATCCGAAAATGTTGAGTCAGTCTTCAAGTTGCTATCTTGGTTAGCCTGCCACGCGTATATCTTTCTGAAATGAGCTCTCATGGATCCCGAGGCCGTTAGTTTGCCACTAAATCTTATTGCTGTCCTGATGAGTTTAATATATGTGAATAATTTGATGAAAAAACAGAAAGATATGACACACGTGATAGAGTGAGCTTAGCCGCATAGCATACTGAAAATGACAGTTCATGGGGTTTTAATACAGTTTATGGAGGTTTTTACTTCAAGTTTGGTGTATGAAATAATAAATATATTGTCATAAATATGTATAACATTCAATGTTGCGTCACAGTACAATCTCAGTAAAGCGATTTGTTTTGCCAATGCCTAAAGATAAAATTTAAGGGATGTTGCCTGTTTAATTCTCTTCAAGTTCCTTTTATGTTATGTATCACCGTTTTAAATTTGGTTTAAAATTCACACCGTGGTACCAGCCCTGTTCTTGGAGGGCCTTCAGCAGTACACATTTATCTGACACACCCATGACAAGTTTCTGATGTGAATCAGGTGTGTCTGATTAGAGAACTTTCTAAATGTGTATTTTTAGTTGGCCCTAGGAGCAAGGTTAGGGGTCCACTTGCTTTAACAGTTTGAGTGTGTCTAGAAGGCTTTTTGATAGTATTTATATAAAATGTTAAGATTTTTATAAAAAATTGTAAACAAAAAATGGGGGACTTTATCTCCACGTAAGCTCTTCATTAAAAAAAAAAAAAAAAAAGTATTTTGAGTTGATGATCGGGAATCATAAGGTTTTGTTGTGTGATAGTAATGATCATTCTCCTGTAAACCATATTTAGCGTCCATGTTTTTCTCCTGTCACCTCATACTGGTTTAAGTGGCATCGGTGAGCGCATGACCAGCAGCTGTTGTGTTGGTTCTGGTGTTGGGCTTCAGCACGCTGCTGACCTCCTATAAATACCGACTTCACACTCTGCTAGTTTACTGTCAAGTTGACCAAAGATATTTTTTTGTGAATGCACCATTTGGATGTCACCAACTAGAAAGAAAATAGTAAGTAAAGATGTACTGATACAAAAAAAGAAAAAGAAAAAAAACAATAAGCCAAAAAAAATTATTTTGGCTGATATTTGTATTCTATACTTTTTTTATGTAGATTAAAAAATCAGTAACTTTAAATATAATTTGGTTTTGTTATACATTTTGATAGTGAAAATGTTTGATAGTGATAGTATAAAAACTGCATGATGCAAAAGGTAATGAAATGTTAAAATAGGTAAAATGATAAACATGCATGCATATAACGTTAATATCAATTGACTGATAACTGGTGTGGCACCAATATATTGTGCATCCCTAGTAAAGCTGTATTAGTGTTATATTGTGTTTGAGACTATGCTCTACTGATGTGTAGCATCTGTGCACAGCTAGTTGACCATTCTGCTTTTGTTCTAGTAGCCGGATCGAGTTGGGGGACGTTACACCCCACAACATTAAACAGTTAAAGCGTCTGAACCAAGTGATCTTCCCTGTCAGCTACAACGACAAGTTCTACAAAGATGTCCTTGAAGTAGGAGAGCTCGCCAAACTAGGTTAGAAACAAAACTACTGTGACTTCCGCTTAATAGTTTTGATATTGGTCCTATGTTAAATGTTGTTCAAAAGTTTTGATTGGAAAGATTTTAACTTTTTTTAATGATTTTGAAAAGCTGTGTTTATTTAAACAAACATAGAGTAGTATTGTAAAATATTAGTAAATATCAATATCACAAGATCCTTCAGATATTATTATAAGATGGTAATTTTGTGTTCCAGAAACAGTTATGAATGTTAAACTTTCTTTGACAAAAACACCAGAAACTTCTAAAGAATAGCATTCATCCGAACTATATAACTTTTTTGTAACATAAATATCCTTACAATCACTTTTGATCAATTTAATGCATCCTTGCTGACTAAAAGTGTCAATTTCTAAAAAACAAACAAAAAAACTTAGTAGAAAGTAGTATAAATGGATTCCTGCTAACCTTTTTAACCTTTTCCAGCGTATTTCAATGACATCGCAGTCGGTGCCGTGTGCTGTAGAGTGGATCACTCTCAGAACCAGAAGCGACTCTACATCATGACCCTGGGTTGCCTAGCACCTTACCGCAGACTTGGCATAGGTGAGATCATTCTCTGGGTGTTTTATGCACTTGTGTGTCCTCATTTTTTCAAAGGGCAGAAAGGGGTCAGATTCCTTTGGATTGAATGCATGATTGCATAATCGGATTACTGTCTTTGAGTGATGCTTGACATGAAGATTTGTATAATCCACTAGAGCAGTGATGTTTGAATTTTGATATTTGCATTTTTTCCGTTACTGATATTTATCTTGCAATGTTTGTTTGAAGGAACAAAAATGCTGAACCATGTGTTGAACATTTGTGAGAAGGATGGCACTTTTGACAACATTTACCTGTGAGTCTGAAGACGGTCTTGTGCTTTATTTGTCGTGAAACCTCCATCTGTGTCTCATTCACATAATGTTTCATGTTGAAACTCCAATAACCATATAATTGCAAGTCTCTGCTGGAAAATTAACCAGTGAATAATTACTAAGAAGTCTTCTCAATGCTAAAGTAATGTGTTTTTGCTTTCTCTTTCATGTCTCCACAGTCACGTGCAGATCAGCAATGAGTCTGCAATTGACTTCTACCAGAAATTTGGCTTTGAGATCATTGAGACAAAAAAGAACTATTACAAGAGGATAGAGCCAGCAGATGCCCATGTTCTTCAGAAAAGCCTGCGTAGCCCATGTGCGCCCCCAGCAGGAGAGCTGCAGAAAGCCGACTAGGGGTCGAAGCGTGACACCAGATTGGTCTCTTCCCCCAAATGGAACTGTAACAGATGCCCCAGGGTTGACACACACACCACTTTCTTCAGAGGACATTTTAGACCGAAAATTCAATGACGTATTTGCTGCATTTATTGTGCAAAAACTTTAGTCCCCCTTCAATTTTTCTTTTTTCTTTTTCATTTAATCATTTAGAGAGTTGAAATTTACATGGAGGTTTTCAAGCAGAATTCATAAGTGCTCCAAAAAGCTGCTGACTTATTGATCTGACATGGTAAAGGTTATGTTTTCAAAGCATACAGTTCGCATTCATTTTAGATTTAAGGTAAGGGGACATCGCTTTGCTCTGACAAAACTGTAGAACTAAAGAAGTAAAGTCTTTTCAAATATGACTCGATGCGCCCCAGCTGGCAACCTTGGAGTGATTGTTTGAATTGTCTTAGGGGCATGTGGGATCTGCAGAAGTCCATCATCCTGCCACCTGAGCCCTCGGACACACGGCAAGGAAATCTACTGGTGGCTGAGACCTCCTGCTTCACCATTCAGGCAATATGCAATGTTGGAGGGTTGCATGTGATGCAATGTCTCCTTGTGATGTCAGCCGCCTCAGTCTGAGTTGAGTGAGAAAATGGAGTGTAGAGTCCCCTCGAACAAGAGAGTGGTACAACTGTTTTAGTAAGGGGGAGGTTAAGGGGAGTAAACTCCACTTGTTTGTGAATGTTTTGTTTTTCAGCCCATTATTTAAAATCCCCATCTTTTTTTTTCTTTTTTGTGTTTTATTTGTGGATTGAGTCTGGGCTTTTTCTAGGGTTTGCCGTAATGCTGCTGGTGAGATGGTAAGGCTTCAGATAACAAACAGGAATGGCTTTTTATGGGCCTTGACGGTTGCATTGTTTACAGTGAATGTGGTTCTCCAATAATTTTTTAGTCCACCGGGACCGAAGTTAGAGTTTAGTAGTGTTTGTGATGTGACTGTTTCATTTTCCCCTCCCCATTACCTGCCTGAGTGTTTCTACATTTGAATCCTAGCTTCTCACTTGTTACCGCAGCAGAAATAAATCCTGCCACAATACAACAGTTACATTTCAGTGATGTTCACTGACCACCACCTATTTCTCATACACAATGTGGGAGCGTTACAGGTTAGATCTACAAGTTATTTTATAGGACCAGAACCTTACAGAACCAGATCCCAGGAAAAGCCCAGACTCGGTGCATGCCAGAGGAGACATGCCCTCTCCATTGTAGTAAAAGCATGTTTTTGTTCCTCCTTTCTTTGGAAAATTTTATCTTTTTCTGGAGCTCTATATTGTATGACTTTTAAACCTCTAAATAAAAATTACTATTTGCATTATTTTTCGGGTTTCATTATTTTTGTTGACATGAATATCCTGTAGTCAGTGTTAAATATAAAAGTTTGAAAAAATTTTTTTTTTTTTACTTAAAATAGGATAATTTTGAGAAAGTTTTGTTTTTTTAAGATTTAATTTTTAACAATACGACACCGCCAACAACAAACATTCACGTCTCCTGTTATGCGTGTTGTTTTCCGTTGTCCTCTTCAGCTATAACGCCCCTTCAGTACGGTTTCGTGATCTGATTGGATACAATCTCATTCGTCTTCGCTGTGATTGGACCGAACGGAAGTCCCGCCTCTGTTTTGTGACTGGCAGTTTTATGCTAGGTCGGAGATGGAGTAAATTGTTCAGGATCAACAAAGTTTTGACGGGGATATCATCAGCTCAAAGGATGGACAAGCAGTCGGTAGGTCATTCTTAAGTGACAGACCGGCTGACATATGGTGGTAAAGATAAGTGATGCAGTTAGTAATCGTAAATCATGGTAATGTGTTCGCTGTCGTGTTAGCTCACTGCCAGTTAACCACTCAAACCATCTTTGTACCTTAAGGGCATACAAATGCATACAACTACAGAGCTGTACTTTAATATGTGTACAGTCAGGTCTCCTCAGTCTGTGTTGTATTTATTTTTCTCTTTTCAGGCTCGGAACTCCACACAGATATAGTTTATGTTTCAAAGCTAATAAGCTAAGTCTGTTAGCCAGTTCAGCATTAAAGAGCTTTACATGCTAGTGGTGACAGATGAGTCAAATTGGCTTTCTTGTTCTGTATTTACGTGCATATGATTTTTTTATTTTTATTAAGCTCAGTTAGGTTGAATCTGTATTTATTTTGTATTCCTAACCCCACACTTTACAGTTTTGATACCTAGTTATTGTTTTGAGGACTTGCAAGTAAATACAATCTCATTTAATCTTCAAGGCTTCCTTCATGTCAAAGCACAGTGTCAATGACAATCTGTGCAGAATATAGAAGACAAGCAGACAATAACATTTTCTCACAAACCTGTGATAATCTTTGACGTATAATGATGTCATGTCAACTACAATTATTTCCCTTTTTCTTTTGCAGTTTTTTATGGAGCATAGACATAGTACACAGATCTATGGTCTCCAACATTGTTAAGCTCACACACATGATAGCTGCATCCTTGGTGTTGAAAGGTAATTTTGCATTTACCCCTAACCGCAACATAACAGCTTACATATATTTTGAGTTGCATTCTTTTCAAATAAGATTTTGTCAATGTGTTTTGGTATTAACAGGCTGTAAAGTGTGCCAGGATGCCGGAGATAGTACAGAATCAAACAAATAATCCAAAACCGCCACGGTACTGATCAGTTCCTTAAGATTTGAATCATGCAGTTGATTAACCAGTAATTTTTTTTTTTTTTATGGCTGACACTTTAATATATGGTTTTGTATGTTCTGTAATTTCATTATTTTAATGCAGTAAATGCAATAGGTAACAATAACTTTTAAACATTTATTATTCAAAGTTATTGTTGTGTAAATTTATGCTAGTAAATGCATAATGAAAGAACATGACCCTGAACAAGTGTATAAATGAACATATACTTGATTAAATATACTTTGTTGTTGTTATTATTTTATCATACCTAATGCATTAATTTTAACAAATTGACTCTCATAGGAAAGTATAAACATTTATATATATTAATCTTTGCTTTAAATATGTGTATATACATTTATACTTATGAGTTAGAATGCACTTTAATTAGTTAGGTAGCATTGTTCTGATGTTACTGTTATTTTTTTTTATTTACTTATGTGCTCAAGTTGTTTATCATTTAATAATTTTCTGTGAAATGTTAGGCGGAAGAAAAACAAGGAGATCCATAATGCAGGTGAGAAAGCATTGTGGTAAAAATGAGTCGAACTGATTTTAAATTATGAAATAAAAAATCACTTATTAAAAAAAATATTCATGTTGTTTCTTATTTTTCTCATACATCAGTGGAAAGACATCGTAAAGAGAAAATCAATGCTGGTATAAATCGGATTGGAGAACTTTTGCCTTGCTCTCAGGCCTTGAAACAGGTAAATGTGTAATATAACTAAAACTAAGAAGAGTTTTAAAAGTGCTGTTTTTTGTTGTTGTTTCTACAGAGTTTTCACTTTGTAATATTTTGACTTATCTTATAGAGTAAAAATATGATTCTGGGAGAGGCCTTTCGTTACATCACTGCGCTAAAGCGACAAAATGATGAAATGCTGCTTAATGGAGGAGAAAAAGTCCAAGGTGTGCCATGACTTAATTACAGCAATTAAATGTATAACTTGTGCATTTACATATGATCCATGAACATTTTCCATACTGGGATGTGTGTTTATTAAGATAAGTACTTAATTAAATGCCAGGCAATGCATTTTTTGTAAGCTTATGTGCAGTCATACATTTTGACTTCTGTGTTAAATATGTCTCTGCAGCGGAAGAGATAAAGCGCTTACGGCACCAACTGGAAGACCTGCGCAAGGAAAGTGCTCATTATATTGAACTCCTCAAAGCTAATGGCATCAATTTCCTGGATGACCCCACTATACACTGGAAAGGGAAGCAGCGCTGTGCAAAAGTAGCCAAAGTCACTCCAACTCACTTGATGTCAAAGGGAATAATTGTCTACTCCAGTGGCAACAGTTCCTGTCCTGCAAGCAAAGTCCCAATTCCACCAAATCCAGTTTCTCATCTTGATAATCAACCAGCAAATGCTGTAACAGTCCAACCTGCATATGATATAACAGTGGGTACAGGCCAGTCTGTTGGTATTACAAACGGAGCACCAGTAAATAATGTTGTAGTCTCCTCTGCATCTTCCCACATACCTGTAGCAACTCTTATTCCTGCTGTGTCAAAGCCATGTCTTACAGTCTTGGAACAGTATTCTCCTCTGGCACCTGCTACTCCAAGATTAAACCCTCCTACTAATTATATTACTCTTCAAGGTGTATGTCCCCAGCCTGTTGTCAGCACCCCAGTCCCTCCACAACTTCAAACAGAAAACTCAATCCCCAGTCTCACTCCTGTTACCTGTCCGACCACCCCACTTCACCATATGCTTAGCCTGTCTTCACTGCCTCAAGTTGTGATCAGTAACTCAGTGGTTCCTGTTGCTCCATCCACTGAAATTCAGTCTGTTAGCACTATATTACCAGCAAGCTCTACCCTTCTTAGAACCAGTGCAACTAGTAGTACTCAGACTACATGGACGACACTACAGCTTGCAGGAAATACAGTGCAACCTGTGTCTCGGGCACTTGTCACAGATGGTGTCAGCATTTCACATAATCCTCAGCAACTTTTTGTATGTTCAACTGGGACCAAACACATTGAGGAGCCCGCTTCTATCCATTTGCAACCACAGACTCCTGTGCAACTCCAAGCCCCAGCACCAACATGCATTCCTGTTCAGCCATCTGGGCCAAGACCTCCTCAGATATATTCAGCAGTTGTACCATGCCCTCAGAGAGCAGTACCACAACAGTCTTCAATTCTATCAGTGCCAACCGTTGTATCCCAAGCCGTAGTGGTCCATCAGCCTGTTGAAACACAGACAGAACAGTTGACCCATACACACTCATCTGTTCGGGCACAACCTGCATTATTACCAAAACCTCAACTCAACTCCGCTCTGATGACCACCTGCAACCCCACCCTACAACCTAAAACTCCAGTTCATCCTGCTCTGCAATGCCAGCCTCATTCTCAACCTACAGTGGTGCCCCAAGCCCAGTCTGCCGTTGTGCCTCAACTGCATCTCAGTGTGGTGCCTCAAACTCAGCCAATCATAAATCCACCAACCCAGCCTGCCCTTGTGCCTCAGCCACAAGCTGCCACACTGCCAGTGTTACAGACAATGCAGTTATTGCAGTTGAATTCTGAGGAAACACCAGTTGCTGTGACCTCCTCTCCTCCAAGTAACTCGCATGTTGTTATTCTGCAACAGGGAGGCTCGTGTCCAGCACCACAGGTTCTCAGAGAGGATGTCACTAGTCAGACACCATGCCAGCACATTGTCATAATTCAGACACCTACTTTGACCCCTGCGCCACAGAGTCATCACACTGCCATTGTGTCAACTGCAACCCCAACATTATCCAGTCAAATGACCACTTCAAACACTACCTGTACAGCTAGCATGCAGGCAGCTGGTACAAAGCAGTTGGTACATATTCTTCCACGGCCCTCGACCCAATTGCAAGCACAAGCACCTCAGACTATAACTGTGAATGGACAAGTTTATGTTCTGCAGCCGGCAAAGTCACCAGATAAGGGAAACACTCAATCTGGTCAAAGTGTAACTCAGATACTTCAGCCCGCCTGTGAGGAACCCAACTCCAATGTTGCCATGAATTGTTTAGGTGCTCTAACTAGTCTTAGTCAGAACATTTCAAAGGTCTCAAGTCAAAGCAATGTTCAGATATACTCAATTGCTCCACCTTCATACACTACTGTGCAACCTCTTCCGACATGTGGTTCAGAAGTCAACACTTCTACTGAAACTGTTATTTCCTCCTCTATACCTGTACCCTCAGCTGCTGCTGGCAGTGCAGTTAAAATTCTGCCAAAGAAAGGTTGTGGCACTTCTGGAAATCAAACCAGACAAAGCTCAGTTAGGAGAACCAAACTGGTGAAACGAAAGGAACCTAAACCTGGGCGAAGTTTGCGTAGAATTGCTGTCAAGAGTAAGGCATTTGTTGCAAATGATACATGTTCTGAGTTATCCACTGCAGCAAAAGGTGTTGAATTGGTTAGTTCTTTAAATAAAGAGACGGTTACTCAGGATGTTAACACGCAGAGAGGATCTGTCCCAAACAGTGTTAGTTCCACATGCAGTAGTTCTGCAGTCATTAGTGTCAGTTTCTCTAGTGAAAAATCAGCAGACAGTTCGATCACGCCTTCAGTAAACGGATCCATTGCCAAGCCCACACTGGCTGGTGGAAAAGTTTCAAAGACTAAAGCAAAATCTGATGTACACTTGCATAACAATGTTACAGTTAGTAGTATCAGTACTGCAAGTTCTACTCAGGGTAACAAGGTTGTTTCTACAAATTGTGGCAGCTTGAGTAAAGAAATCTTTACTACAGATATTGGTCCCCAGCTTAATTGTTCAGCGGTTAGCATTGGCCTCTCGTCACAGTGTAGCTCTGTAGATACTGCTGTAACTTTGTCAGTTGCCTCATCAAAAGTTCATGTTAACTCTTCATCCAGTGTGACATTTTGTAGTGAAACTACTGAGCAGAATAAGGTGAGTAGCAGTAATGTTTGCACCAGTAGCGAAAGCAGATCAACAGAATCAAAACCCAGTTTTACCGAGAGTTCCCCTCCACTGATCACTGTAAACTCTGCCCAAAGCAATTCAAAAGGTAAATCTGTTAATTCAGACCTTGGTAAGCCTCCATTTCCAAGTGATATATCCACACCAAATCAACAATCAACTGTCAGTGCTAATTCAACAGAGGGTGGGCCAGTGGTTTCCATCATGGCAAGTCAGGCCATTTCGGAAACACAAGAGTCAGTCAACTCTTCTCCAAATCCGACATCATTTATTGTGCCCTCAACTTCAACTCCTGGCTCAAATGCTTCTATGTCAACACAGCCTCTTCTGATTCAAGAAACTTCTAGGATGTCGGATCCTTTCAAGTCCCTACAACGACCACCCGCAATGAATATGTCCATGACAACCAGTAACCAAGGGAATTGTGCAGACTTCAAACGGCCTGATTCAAATAGAAACACACAAACTGGGAAGGATGGACAATCTGATGGTGCCTCGGAAAAGGGTGTGACAGAAATTGGGTGCTTTTGCTCAAAAAGAGACAGTTCCTCCACAAGTATGTACATTAGAAAATGATTCATTTGATCCTTCACTGGTAACCAATAGACAGACTGATTCGCCTCTTGCAGGAGGTTCAGGTGGCAGAGGGTTTTCTGTTGCATCATTGCTTCCAGCAGGCCACAACATCAGTGCCTCTTCAAATACATTTGGTGCATTTACCTTCACTTCTGAGCAGGCAGAAATATTAGCAATGGCTGCAAGAGCCATATTTGAACAGGACAGTCCAGGAAAGAGAACTTCAGGATGCAGTGTTGAAAACCCAACAAGTACTGCTGCCACAGGATGGGACCATCCAAAAATGCAGCCTGTCCCTTCTAACAAGGATAGTGTGTCTGACCAGCAGGTTAAACTGACAAAGCAGGCTGATTTACCAGTGTCAGAAACATCATCTCAGGTCTCTGCTCGAGTTCCTCCAGTTGAGCCTTTAGCCAGCAGTACTACTGGCATCAGACTTCCACAGAGCATAGCTTACTCACAGTCTCAGCCTAGTGTTGTCACAAGCCTTAATGTTAATAATCTCATCAGACCAAGCTCTAACCAACCATATCCAGGATCTCCCAATCTTGCACAGCAGGTTTCTGTTCCATCGTCAGGAGGTGCTGCTGTCATGGTGACTCAGTCTTCCTCACAAGTTCCCCCAACCTGTTCTCAACCTAATGAATATGCACCTTTAAAGAATGCTCTGATGCGGACCCATGTTGGTATTGGAATGGAACATCATCAGAAGGATATGCCAAAAAGGTCTGCTCAAGATGACCTTATTCTTCCAAATAAGCGTTCAAAACTGTGCCCAGCAGGTAATGTTGCAAGAGTGGACATCAAGGCTGCAGATCATGTGCAAATGATGGTTAGTCAGATGCCCTCAAGTACTTCTGCAGTTATGCCAAGAAATCACTCTGATGGTGTTGGGGCACTGTTTTCTGGTAATACTTTCATGAGCACTGTGCTCCGCCCTACTGATGGACACTGCTCTGCTCAGGTTCTAACACATGAACAAACTCAGCCAAGTGTGGTGCACCTGCAGCAAGGACACACACAACATAATGCACCGCAATCTGGGCAGAACTTAGTTGGAAACCCCTACCTCAAACATCAACAACAACAAGAACAAAGACACCTTTACCAGCTTCACCATCACCTGACACAACCAGAGTCTCAGATCCACACTATTCATCAGAGAAACCTGCTGCAAGACCAGCATGTGCAAAAAAAGAGAGGAGTAGTACGTGGTGGGCAGTCTGGACCAAATGTTGGTTTGCAGAAACAACATCATTTGGAAAAGAGTGGCGTCCAGCATCAGCAACAGCAGCCTCCTCAGCAACACCAACAACAGCAACAGCAGCATCCACAACAATCCCAGCAACATCAGCAACAACAACAGCACCATCAGCAGCAGCAGTCACAGCAGCAGCAACAAAAAGCACAACAGATTCAACAGCAGCAACAGTCACACCAACAACAGCAACAGATGCCACGACCAAATTCACATTCACGTCATCAGCATCTTCAGCAGCAGATTCAGCAGCAGCAGCACTTTGGGGCTAGACAGGACAAAAACTGTGAGGCCCAACAGGCAAGTCAGAGAGCACATCAAAACAATCACTTGGGTCAGCCAGAACGTTCATCTGGACAGGATCATGGGGCTATGCAAAGACTAATGGGGTCTCGTTCAATGGAACAGCAGCAGATGACCTCTCAGGCTAGTAATTCTGTTTCGCGTTCTTCGGATCTTGCTTGCACTTCATCACGCCAGGAGCGTCACCGCCTCTCTAGTTACTCAGCAGAAGCGCTGATAGGCAAGACCCCTGCTACTGGTGAACAACGTATGGGCGTGCACCTACAGGCACCTCGAAGCAACGCACAGGACCAGTCAGAATTGCGAGGCTATGTAGATTCATCACGTGGTAAAGGTAACATTACTCATAATTCTCAGAGCAGGTTACCACCTGACCATGCCAATAACACAGACACCCAAAGAATACCAGATTGTGGACCTTTCAAGGCTCTGGTTAGTGGGCATCAGCTAAGTAACTTTGAAGTGCAAGTGTCTAGAAGTGGTGACATGTCCAGCAAATCTGTACCTCAAATCCAGAGAGGTCCACAGCCACAAACAGGATTTAGAATGGGTGCAGGGCCTACAGGGGATGGCCGTTCACCATCTGGACAGGATCATGGGGCTATGCAAAGACTAATGGGGTCTCGTTCAATGGAACAGCAGCAGATGACCTCTCAGGCTAGTAATTCTGTTTCGCGTTCTTCGGATCTTGCTTGCACTTCATCACGCCAGGAGCGTCACCGCCTCTCTAGTTACTCAGCAGAAGCGCTGATAGGCAAGACCCCTGCTACTGGTGAACAACGTATGGGCGTGCACCTGCAAGCACCTCGAAGCAACGCACAGGACCAGTCAGAATTGCGAGGCTATGTAGATTCATCACGTGGTAAAGGTAACATTACTCATAATTCTCAGAGCAGGTTACCACCTGACCATGCCAATAACACAGACACCCAAAGAATACCAGATTGTGGACCTTTCAAGGCTCTGGTTAGTGGGCATCAGCTAAGTAACTTTGAAGTGCAAGTGTCTAGAAGTGGTGACATGTCCAGCAAATCTGTACCTCAAATCCAGAGAGGTCCACAGCCACAAACAGGATTTAGAATGGGTGCAGGGCCTACAGGGGATGGCCGTTCACGTGGAACATACTCGGGTCCACATCCTGTTGCACAAGGTGTGCACATTGGAGCAGGATTGACCAGAGAACAGGAGGGATGCCACCAGAGTTTTATGCAAAGCCTTTTGGCATCTCATATCCCTGAACAAAATGGGCACCAAAGGACAGCCCAAGGCTGTACCCCAGGGAGTATAGAATACAACTGCGTTCCTGGGGCCTCTGTTGGAGAACTTCAGGCTAAATCTTCAAGTCCCAATTTGCACCCTGGACAGAAAGCTGCTCCCATACGTCTAGGGGACAACAACAAAGGCCATATTTCTCAGGTCAGTGCAAATTTGCATGGTACACCTGTGAGAACAGGTCCACCCCATCCCCCAACACCACACAGCAGTTCAGACACAGGACGTACTCAAGGCTCAACGAGGTCACTGTCTGTTAGTCAACGCCCCCACCATATTGGTCCACCAGATCCACAAAGCACAAAGATGCGTCCAGGAGAACGACCACGGTCAGGCAACTTGAGACCTGGGAATCCTTTTGAACCAGAAAATTCTTTGCCCCTTCCATCAGGTGGAGGAGTGATCCTTGGCCGTACACAAACAGGAAGTGAAGCTAGACGAAGTAGCATTGTGCGTTTCATGGCAGATGGTGCACAGGTCAGCAGTGACAACAATTTAGTGTCTGATCGCTGTGCCGTTTCTGATCTCACGCAGAACTTTGGCTTTCCTTTTATTGCTGAAGGAGGCATGAACCCACCACCTCCTATCAATGCCAATGCATCCTTCATTCCACCAGTCACACAGACGAGTGCCTCTCGCACCCCAGCCCTCCTCCCTGTGGAACCTCAGAACACTTTACCTTCATTTTATCCTTCATATTCCCCTGCAGCTCATCCTAGCCTTCCAAGTGAGATTCCTTTACAGTATTTCTCAAACCAGATGTTTACAAGTCCAAGCACTGACAAGAGTGGCAGTGCACCACTGAGTAACCGCTTTGGTTCTATTCTTTCTCCCCCTCGACCTGTAGGTTTTGCGCAGGCTAGCTTCCCACTTCTCACAGATATAACCCCAATGCCAATTGCAAACTCTTCAGGCATCACACCTCATTTATCCAACTTTAACCTGACCTCTTTGTTTCCTGAAATTGCCACAGCAATGCCTCCGGATGGCTCATCTATGCCAATGTCACCTTTATTGTCACTTGCCAACACTACTTCCTCAGACTCAAATAAACAATCTAATCGCCCAGCCCACAACATCAGTCATATCCTGGGTCATGATGGGACTTCTGCTGTTTAGGTTTTGAAGGGATTTTCATCACTAGCCACAGAATTGATTTGCCTTCACCTCTGAATAGATTTAGTAGGCGATGGCCTCGGTATAAAGACTTTTAATTCTTCATAAGCAAATAAAGTGTGCAACTATCTCAGCTCCCATGTCAGGATCACTCTGGAACTATGGAAATATTGCATTACATCAGTCTGGAACTATGAAAATATTGCATTACATCTGTTAGCCTTTGGTTGGTTTCTTTTGCTATGTTTGCTGATAGTTTGAGCTGTCATGGTTCTACATGATGTATAACTTGTTTATTTTTCTTTATAACAGCTCACATTGTTTTATAGAAAATGTTGTCTGTATGTTCTTTTAATTTGTAGCAACGGTAATGAAATGTGAAAGCAAAAAGAAATTATTATTTTGCATTTAATTTCACAGTAGATATATGAGCTGTTTTGAAATGAAACGGTTGCTTTTCAAAGGTTTTAAAATATTTTTCCATCTGTAAAATGTTTCTCCTGCAGAATATCATTCCAGAAGAACTTATTTATGAAAATTGATTTGTGGTCTGTAGATATTTGTAAAAAAAAAATGTAAAGTTATTAAAGTTTCTATCTAATCTAAATTGAAGTTTTTATTTCTAATTTTGTGACTTGATTCGGAGGTCACAAGGTACTTTTTTCTCCGATTGCTCGTTTTATCATGTTAAAGCCACCAGATGTCAGTACCTTTCAAATATTTTGTTCTTCATTACTTAGGGAAGCGCTTTTTGCAAAAAATAAAAATGGTACATTCCTATTTACTGTAGGTCCCTGGACACATGAGCCACTTAAGCCATTTAATTAATCTGAACTACAGCAGTGGTTATTCTGCTAGTTATTCTACTTCTGTGAATTTAAGAGGATCATGACCTTGAGACCAGCTGGTTAAAAGTAAAAAAGTGGCTCAGGGAAGTTTATTGGAAATCAAAAATGCAAACTAGCACTTTTCCAAGTACGACTTAAAAATAATGGAAAAAAATATGCATTGAAACCAATCGTGCTCAAACTGTATGCCATCAAATGTGTTAGTGGAAGTACAAACATAAAAGATGAAACAGAAATAAAAAATGATTTATTTAGCTTTATTTACAGGCAATAGTGCTCAATCCATGTAACCATACAGCTACACTTCTAGAATATGTTGGAGATTGATAATTTCCTTCATGTTTCATGTTTTAAACAGTGGGAAGAAGCTAATACTGATGCAGGAGAACTGCAGGTCTCCAAAAGTAAAAGTACAACTATAAAAGCAGACTACATCAAACCAGTTTAAAATATAAAAACCAGCATATTGCAGGTAGGCGTGCTCATTTTAAGAACGTCTAGCATCCAGGCAACTGAAACAAAATAAATACCTACAATATATGGTGTCTTTTTCATAGTCGATATCACTACAAACAGAAGGCATATAATTTGCATATATTTGTTAACATTTTTGTTAATGATGAAAATAGATAAATCTTAGTAACATATGTACAAAGCTGTAAAACACTGTACCGCTCTAAAGATGCACACCACTCAAAATACCTTAATTAAAACTGAGGACGCACCTGAAACAAGTTACAATCAAAAGGTTCTTAAACTGTTTATTTGTTGTGTGTATCTGAGTATTTTTACCTCACAGTAAAATCTACATGCCAAAAAGCCACTAAACGTATGTGGATACAACATACTGTGCACAGAATATGTATGCATATAAGGCGTACATTTCCTACCAATATTTTTTGATGCAAAGTGTTTTTAAACAGTCAATCATCCCAACAAGCACTGCATGTTACAACATTCATAACGAATGGATCATAATCAATGCCCTAAAAGCATTATATTTTCCACTAGCTGTACTTCGAAACATCAACAGATGCTTGCCAGTGGAAAATCTGGAGCTTATTACTGATACTGTATGTATGGTGTTGAGGTGTCAGGTTGTTCGAATCTCACATGAGGATCATTTATACAGCATGCTTATAAAAAGTCCAGGTGGTAACAGACAAACATACCAAAATTTGTATTTCATCTGATATAAACAACTTGTATATACACACACATTCTAAAAAACTGTATTATGTACAAATACATAAATATATAAATATAGCATCTGTTATACAAAAATAAATATTTTCTGTTTTTTTTCTTGCTTATGTTCTACAGTTTCATCCATCTTTTAGATCGTGTGTCCCTTGTTCCTCAAGCCGTTTCATGTTTTGAGTTGCTTCCACTTCCTGTTGCTCAGCATCTTGGAGCAACCGGTTTATGCCTGCATCAACTGTTGTTAACAGGGAGAAGTCTGTGGGGGAAAAAAAATATTGCATTGAGGCAACTTTTACAAAATAATCAAATATTATTATTATTTTTTTTTTCAAAAGCTAAATTTGATAAGCGTAGCTGTTTCTTCCAAGTACTTTTGACCTTTATTGTAATGCATGAAGTAACTGAACGCACCGGCAGTGAGCTCCTCTTCCATTTGAACTGCTTCAGTGAGGGAGTGATCGACCTGCATGGAGTCAGGACTCTGAAATGGCTGTGTAACATCTGATAAACTAAGCACCTGAAGGTGGGAATCATCAGGCACACAGCAACCCTCTTCAGGACACCCAGGCACCCTAAGAACAAGAAAAAAGTTCAAATTATAGTTGTTTTCCCAACAAACATAAATGTCTCTGTATAACAGTCACCATTTGCAACCCTTTTTACTTCCATAATGCGACACGACAACATTCAATGATGAATATATAATAACACTGTATTATACGTTATTAAAAGAAGGTGTTTTATATTAAAATGTATCAGTATTAGAATTCTTACCCATTACAGTAATTGTGGATATGTGGTTGTGGGCTGGGACGTTTCTGAGGCAACAATGCATCACACTCCAACTCACAGCCAGCATCCTCCTACAACAGAGACAAGAGTTTGAACATTAATGCAATGTAATATCTCCATTCACTGGCCTAAAACAGCAACTAAAGATTATATTATTCTAACATGTACTGTGCTGGATATCACAAAATATTAAGCTCCAGGGGTGGGCGATAGAATATGAAGTGTTTTTTAAACATTTGATTATCTTATTTCTATAGTATCAAATATTTTCATATCAAAGATATCATGATACATACTGATATAAGACTTTGGTCATATCGCCAACCCCTATTAAGCATCATTCAAAGTGCCAAAATTACCTGGCGTCCGGGAAGGTGCGGTGTAGTGTGTTTCCCATTGGGAATGTACTCTCCTTTTGGAGCGTAGACGGTGTGGGCAGGGGTCAGGTGGGGGACTACAGGACAGGGTCGGCCAAGAGCCAATCCTTGCAGAGGTACCATGGTGTACTGGCATGGGGATACTGTAGCTGCCAATGTTGGAAAGCGCATGTCTAAAGTTTGTTCTGAAAGAAGATAAAAACAAAATTCATGATTTATGAGTGTCCTTCTATCTAATCTTTAAATTCTTAAAGAAGTTTTCATGTTTCTAGAAGGGCACTTACTTTGTTTGGCCCAAACTCTCCACAGACAGATTGGGATGAAGGCCACAATAATGAAAACAAATGCTCCGAGAACAACGCCCACAATGAGGTAAGGCAGATCACCAGGCCGGGGAACAGGGTTTCCTGGATGGTTGGGCCTGGACGAGGCCGTCTCTGGAGGTGTGGTCCTCTGGTGAGGGCGAGCTGTAAGTACACACAGATGGTCACACTTAAGATCTGTGTTGTCAGAAAAAGATGTTTGCTCTAGAAATTGGCCGAGGTGCAGTTCGCAATATGATTGAGAGGAAATGGACAAACCTTTAGTTTCCATGATGACGACATTTCCGAACTCACTCTCGCCTCCTTCGTTGAAACACTGCATTTTAATGTCATAAGCCGTCTCAGGCTGTAGGTCAGTGATGGAATGCCAATATTGGTCACCTACAAGAGCATCACACAATAAAATGTTATACTTCTTTTATATATAGTAGAAAATGATAGAATAAAGGAAGTACGTTTACCTTCCACTACGTCTTTTTTGTAGTCACTGTCATTGTCGCTATCGGTGGGTCGGTAGAAGATGTAGAAGCCATAAATGGGAGTGTTATTGACCGGTGTGTACTGTAGAAAGAACAGAAATATTAAGTTCAAGGTCTGACAATGCCATTGTGACAACAACCAGCTCACATTTCTTGAATTTGACCATGGAAAAGTGTTTAGTAAAGAAACTGCTTACCGTCCACTTCAGGATGATTGTGGTCTCATTGATGGCTTCATTGTAGGTGATGTAGGGTCCATCAATGGGACGTCGGTTTGATGGACCGCTGCCCACCACTGTGTAGGCTTTAGAGGGAGCGCTTGGTGAACTCGCTCCCAACACATTAACGGCCAAGACTCTGAACTTGTATGATGTTCCTGCAAATTCAAATGGAAAGAAAAAGATACAAGGTCATTACGGTTATTATGTGTCCAATGGCATTTCTTTAACTCAACATTGAGCATTATTAAATATATTGTTTGTATTTGTTTTTTTATATATACACTTTTATATTTATTTATTTATTTATTTTTAACTTGATTTATTTACATTTTAATTTTTCGGAATTAATAAACTAAAAATTGCTTCTTTCGTCATAAGTAATAATCCTAGTTATTGCTATCTGCATCAGCCACTGAAAACCTCTCAACTGATCATCTTATTCACTGACGTAAATCTCACCTTTCTCCAGGCCTGTTATCTCGACTGAGAGGCGAGAGGGCGGGATGTTGTCCACAGCCATCTCCCACTCTCCACTGCCTTTCCTCAGTTTCTTGTACTCCACTTGGAACGACTGGATGGGGAATCCGCGGTTCCCACGAGGGATCCACGTCACATAGGCTGAGGTCTCTGTGGCCATTGAGACAGTAGGTCTGTCTGGAGCTTCTGGAGCTGGAGAGACAAAAAAAAGATAAAAGTCAATAAAACAACAAATACTTGTGGTAAGAGTGTGTATGCATGCACACTGTACATACACAAACACTAACACATAACACACTTACTGTATTCTCATCCTTCATTTATGATTGAAAGAAATCAAGAGAACAGTCATGTTAGCATAATTAATAATAAGAACAGTATTAATCAGAACTCTTAGGTACTAATAAATGTTTATATATATATATATATATATATATATATATATATATATATATATATTTATTTATTTTAGCTGTACATAATATTACCGTTTCTCAGTACTTTACTGCAGATGTTATATCACAAGCAGAAGTATACTCACGTAAGAGACGAGGTTGCACCACTGGTGTTTTTTGGGGTCCTATGGGTCCTCCTCTTCGCCCTGCAGACCAACATTAAAGAGACATTTTATTTCAGTACTTAATTCCTTTTTCCTAACAGATGTTTAAAATAAAACTAAAGAAAGAAAAAAAGTGCCATTGTCTGTACAACTCATAAATGATTCCGAAAAGCAAATTCTGCAGCGAAACACTTTTTTTATACCACTGAAGTTTATTTAGCGATTTAAAAAAATGTTTTCAAATGTTAATGCAGAAGTGTAATCTTGAAACTGCATTATGACTGCATACATTTGCCTGTTCTGAAAGTCATCATCGCAGGCTGCCCGAGTCCAGCGCAGTTCTTAGCGGCCATCTCCACTTCATACAGGCTGTTGGGCTGCAGTTTGGTCAGTGTAAGCTTGTGCTGGGAGCCTGGAATGGTGTTAGTGGTCCACTCTCCGGGAGATTCTCCAGCCTGTGAGAAAGAAGTACACACAATGAATCACATGACAAACATAGTGTGAAGTGAAACAAAGCAGATCACATTGTAAGAATGAACTGAGCGGTGTTGTACCTTTCTGTACTTGATGACATACTCCAGCACTGGGGCTCCTCCATCATGACGGGGTTTCCAGGTAAGTTCGTAGTAGTCGGCCTTTCCTGTGCGTGGCTGACTCAGGATGACTGGCGCTTCAGCGAGGGAGACTCTGATCTCAGAGCAGTCAAAAGGCAGCATAGCACTGGTGGCCACAGGCTTCAAGGGTGGCTGTTCCCGCAACACCTTGTCTGGGCTCAGCGGTCGAATCAGGGGCAGCTTACCTGACTGTGAGGGCACTGAAACCAGAGAAATGTGGAAAACACTATTAGAAATCAGTAAATACACTACAAGTATATGTATTATATAATGGGCCATAAATTATTAAACTAAATACATTTATACATCATAAAATCTAAAAAAATATATAAATTGTAATACTTTTAATACAACTAATTTAATGCAATTTAATTTGAATTTTATTAATATTACTTTTTATTTTTTAGCAAATTGTGAAATATGATTTACTTTATTACAAAGTAAAAAACTAATGATAATATGGTAACACTTTCTATGAAGCCCGTATTTATAATACATTATAAGGGTATTCTTAAAACATTATAATGAATACATAATGCATTATAATATGTTATATCATCTCATGAACATTCATAAGAACAGTTTTAATATATTATAATTTTTACTTATTTGTGGTTATAGCTTTTAATAGTATGATGATTTATAACACAATTAACACGATGCATCAGCTTTTTAAATGGATTATACTTCTCATAGTTATAATGTATTATAAGTCTCCTATTTTGCCATTTTTCTGATGCTACTTTACTTAAAGCGGTCAAAGACCACTTATAAGTAATAATAATAATAACAGATTTTTTTTTCTTCTCTCAAACAGCTGTAAGATCATATATCAGATGAATGTATAATATGACACATTTACTTTGAACTATTTTTACCGTAATATCAGTTATTAGATATTATTTTGGTGGTACCCTTTAGACAACTGATGATAAGGAACTCTGCAACTACATCAACTAGTGGTCATCAGAGTATTAGTATGTCTGCTACTGTAAATAAATGCTAACACTTTATTTTGATGGTCAACCAACAGATAAACTGACATAGGTGTCTTTGCAAGTATGTCAGCTTATTCTACCATTTTTGAGCATACTAATACTCTAATGAGAGTTAGTTGGCATGTAGTTGCAGACTTGCTTATAGTCGATTGATTAAGTGGACCATCAAAATAAAATGTAACCATATAAAACAATTTTTTTCAGTTGGAGTATTAAGCTCACATCAATTAATTAACATTAGCTCAACAGAAACACTCAAATAACAGTCAACATCTAAGCACTCACAAGCTGTTGTAAGATACTGTGCAGATCTTAAACAATGTCAAGATATGATACAGTCCATTATACTGTAAATGAAGTAGATTTAGTACAGTGTTCTTTGTGTGTTATAAATAATCATACTCTTATAACTTATAACCACAAATACGTAAGTATTATGATCTATCATAATTGTTGTTATGATTATTCATGAGTTGATAACATATTATAAGGTTTTCAAAGGCTTCAAAGAAAGTGTTATGATAAGACTACTAATAAAAACCATGTCAATAAAATGTGATAATAAAAATAATAATAATTATTATTATACTAATAAAAAAAATTACACTTTTTTTTAATTGTGAGCTATTTTTATTCTCTTAATTAAAAATAAAATTGAATAAAACTGCTAATTTTATGTATTTTTAACTGTTTTAGTTCCTTTTATGTAAAGCACTTTGAATTACCACAGTGTAAGAAATGTGCTATTTTAATAAACTTGCCTTGTTTAATATAAAAAGTTAAATAAAAATGTCATTATTAAAAATATAAACATAATAAAACATATGTAATAATTATATTAAGTTTTATTAATTTATAAATTTTAACTTTTATTAACTTAATTATAAAATAAAATAAATTATACTACAACAACTAGCTGTAAAAATATTAATAATGATAAAAATAATAAAGCGATAAATGTTATTATTATACAATTAAGTTTTATTTATAACTTTTTTATTATTTAATAACTAATAATCATTATCTTTTATTTGTAGTAGTAGGAGGATAAATAAATGGTCAGTAAAATAATACTATTTTAATAATTTCCTTATTAGAAAATGTTTTAATGACGTATTATACCTGTTGGGACAGTAAGGAGTCTTGTGGCTGCCTGTGAGCTGCCCACACCGTTCTCCGCCATGCACTGGTACATGCCATCGTCCTGCGGCCCAACGTTGAGCACACGCAGCACCTGTGAGGACATCCGATGCCGTGTTGACGGGCTCAGGGGCTGAGCGTTGTGGAGCCACACCACAGTGGGTGCGGGCTTGCCCCTCACCTGACAGCTGAAACGCACCGTGTCACCCCATGCCGCGTCTTGCTGCTGCAGCTCCACACGCACCTGGGGAGGCTCTGAAAGACAAAAGGGAGTTTCAGACAGGTGTATGTCAAAACATCAGAACAAATGCTGAATGGCATAAACTAACAAGCATGTCGATGGTTTAACAGCACAAAGCGTGAGTGCTGTTTGTGATGGCATGCTGACGCAGAGGAGTCTGGGATAGACTGGGTTCTCTCACCCTCTTCCAAAACTTGATGGTTGGCTGCTCGTGAATCAGCTCGAGCTCATTAGAGCAGCAGCAAGAGCGGCTTAATTAATCACAGCTGCCGTGAGACGAGCCCACAAAAACAACCTCATCAATGTCTCAGAAACTCAATCCTACACTCACAAACTCACTCTTTCTGTTCAGTAAATGTACTGTGGGTTCATTTGGATGCTTATTATCAACTATTTTCTCCTTGGTTCTAATAGATGCTTATTACCTTAAATCTCCTTTAAATTACTGAAAACTGAAATTGTGCCATTACACACATAAAATGTTCCACCACTGCCCTGGTTCCTGCATTTTATATCCCATTTCATGTTAGTTCATGTATTCGGTATTTTTTTTTTGAATTTATTAATCTAGTTTAATGTATAAATATAAAGCATAGATATAATACACTACCATTTATAATCTTAAGATATTAGTACTTGTATTCAGCAAAGATGCATTACATATATCAATATTGACAGTAAAGGCATTTATAATACAACAGATTTATATTTCCAATAAACACTATTCATCAAAGAATCTCATGTTTACTGAACATCAATTCAGCATATTAGAATGATTTCTGAACGATCATGTGACTGAAGACTGGAATAATGGGTGCTGGAATATCAGCTTTGTCATCATAATAATATCACTAATAATACAAATTCAACTTGATGTTAAAAAATATTAATGCATGTATAAATAAATATTAATTTAGTTTAAGAAATGCTGTACAAGTATTGTATCGTCATGATGCATTAATTAATAGTGTACTGTAAAGTGTTAACATTTGATGGGCAATAACATATGATTCTTCTCTCTAGCAATCGTACTCACCAAACACCTGCACGTCGTACAGCACTCTAGCAGAACTCGCAGAGCCCATGCCGTTATCAGCGTGACACACGTAGGTGCCCGAGTCGCTCTCGCTGACAGCATCAATCAACAAGTTGCTAAGCAAGAAGCGGGTGTTGTTATGATTTCGCAAGTCCAGACCATCCTTAGCCCATGTGACATGTGGAGTGGGAATGCCGCTGGCCACACACTCAAGCACGAGCCGCTGGCCTTTATTCACCATAATGGAGCGAGATGCAGGTGGATAGATGATTCGTGCGGCCTCAGATGTCGAACCTAGATGGGATGATACATTTTATTCAATTTTAAATTAAAAAAAAAGTGCTTTTGTGTGTGTGTGTTTTCTGGTCTCCACTTACGTCGTATTCGAAGACGATCGGTAGAGGTGGAGGTTTTTACTTCCTGGGTGACAGGGTTGTAAGCAGCACATTTGTAGGGACCCTCATCATCCCGTGTAGCATTGGCTATCTGAAGGTTTCCTGATGGCATGATCAAGTAATTCCCTAGGACACAATCAGAGAACCTATGATTGGCATCTTAAGGACAGATTCGGCTAGTATAAATAAAGAATCTAGCTTAAGAATCTGCAACATTTCTTCAATCTAAGCTGTGATCTTCACTATCACGTGAGTAAATAAATGAACAGCAAGAGTAACTGCAACAAAGACAATCGTGCTAACAGTCAGCGCTTTGTTGAGCGGACAAGACTAGACAACACACAAAGACTTGCTGACTATCAACAAGACAAGAGCTGTCAAACACCCAAATACCAGAATCACCTAGTCTTCATTTCATAAATGGCAGAAATAACTGAAGCAAATACTATTTACATTCAAATGATGTGGATTGTAACAGAACTGATAATGGCTCAGGTAAAACAGAGCTTCAATTTTAGCCATAAATCTGAAGTGCATAATATAGTCAATACAGAGTGTGCTACAGAGTTGCAGGCAAATGTCTATGCGGTAACACTTTATTTTAAGGTGTCTTTGTTACGCATGTTACATGTACTTACTATTATAATAACTCAAGAAATTCAAGAAACCCTAAACTAAACCCAAACCCCAATCCTAACCATAACCATATAGTAAGTATATGTAGTTAATTAATATTACTCAGTTCTTAAATGTATAATTACATTAAAACAAAGACACCTTAAAATAAGTGTAACCATTAAACTGGGTGTTTTATAACTAAGGTAGCTAAAAAGAAACGAAAATTCAAACTAATTTGCTTAACAACATGTCTTCTTCAGTAGTTGAAGAAACACTGTAAAAGAAGACTGTCAACATTAATAGCGACTATAGCAACTCTTTTGGCAAAGATAAGAAGGCAAATATTTACACTGTATTGTACCTTGTAATCTGACATTTCAGAATGAAATCATGTACTTAAATAGAGCGGTGCTTGTCAACCTTTTGACTCCTTTACAGAAACTAGGAGTGACAATATTAAAAGAACTGTCACACATTATTTTAAGGTATAATTCTTGCTATTAACAAACCATTAACTATGAGTTATGCCTCAATAAACTCCTAACTTGCTGCTTATTCATAGTTAGCAAAGTAGTTGTTAAGTTTAAGTATTAAGTAGGATTAGGGATGTAGGCTCCCTAGTAGGTCTCAAGCCCCTTGATTAAGAACAACTGGTGTATGTTGAGCAAAATGGCGAAAAATGATATTAACAGTAAAATGTACCTTTAGACGTCTCCAGCCACTCCTGTTTGACACTGTAGCGGACCTGAGCTTTGGGTTGACTCTCAGGCAGATGGCACTCGATCACTGCTGTGTTCCCTTCATCCACCTCAATCTCCTGCTGGTCATCTGGCTCAAAATCACGCAGTTCTGCACGCAAACACACAAGAATGATTCGTTTTTCAACCATATAGCATATACACTAAACCAAGAAAAGCAAAATTCAAATCCAGTCGGTTGAGCATTTCGAAGTTGAAAGCCTCTTTGTATTCCATTCAGGAAACGGAGAAGCTTTAGAGTGCATATGCTTAGGACTTTTACTGGGATATCAAATGGGCAGACACCCAATAGCTCTGAAAAACAGAGACAGAAAGTCTAGCTTCTTTAAGCTCAAGTCAGCCCAGGCTAAGATGAGGTCAAAGGCTAAAGGTCAGCCATCTCTTGAGTTTCAAGGGAGGAAAAGCAGTTTGGATTGCAATGAAATGGAATAACTCAAAGTAAGTCTGTGTGTCATTCCGTGAAGGGAATATTTTCCAAAGGCAAACGGGGAAAATTGCACAGCGCTGTCCTGAAAAAACCCCGAACTTAATCAAATATCTCCCCAACTGTTCATTACTCCTCTCACATATCCAATCGTTTCATTGTTCTCCAGAGTTTAGTTATATTCCTTGGCGTCTGATACGTCTTGAAGTTATGTACAACAGAGCCAAAAGATCTGTGAGGTAAAGATTAAAAAAAGCTCTTTGTTAAGTATTCCTGGAACCAAAGACATACAATGATGGATGAGATGAACACTTAAACAGTCAGCATCTGATAGACTCTTTGACACCAGCTGCATCTGTACTCTGAAAGTAATCATCGCTCGGTTTTTGAAGTGAAATAGATTTTTTAAAAATCATTTCTTGGGAGATGGGATTTCCAGGATATGAGGCTGAGAGCAGGGTGGAGAATGTTTTGAGGGGGGGGGGGGGGGAACGATCCGTTTGCTAAATCAATCAGGGTCTTTTTACAGCCAGCACCCCCCACCCCCAATGCCTCTCTTAAATTCCTCAGTGCACACCTTCAGCCTCTCCTCTGACTAACTCCGCCTTCACCACCCTCTCCTCAAAACATTCCTCGCCCTCCTCAAGTGTGTAAAATGGGAAAGAGGGAGAAAACATTCAATTAAGGACAAGTTTTTTAAACAAAAATAAAAGTTATATACACTCATTTGTTTTAAGGCAGTATTTTTTTTAGCAAGGTCGCTTTAAACTGATCAAGCGGGAGTTTAAACAAAAGGTTACAAAAGATTTCTACTGTAAATAAATGGTGTTCTTTTTATCTTTCTATTCATAATAGAATCCTAGAAAATGGGTTTCCACACGAATATTAAGCAGCACAACCGTTTCCAACATTGTTTCTGGGCACCAAACTATCATATTAAAATGATTCCGGAAGAATCATGTGTCACTAAGGACTAGAGAAATAATTGCCAACACAGGAATACATTTTAAAATATGAAAATAAAATCGTTATTTGAAATTGTAATATGTCACATTATTACTGTTTTCACAGTTTTCTTGATTAAATAAATGCAGCCTTGGTGAGCATATGAAACTTCTTTTAAAAACATTCTAAGAATCCAACCCTGTGTAATTAAACATGAAATCATTTATTTATAATGACTCCAAAAATCAAAACATCTCATACTTCAAATCTAGCAAAGCCCGGCTGTGGACTGAGGCTAGTTAAAGGCTGTCAGTGTATAATTAGGCTACTCAATTTCCAACTCTTTCTCACACAAAGCCATCACATAACATCAAAAGAATTTGAACATCACATACGAGTCATATGGACTGCATTTCAACTTTTTACGACTAAATAACAAATGAATGAATGAAAGAACAGTGGCAGACTACGAGGAAAAACGGTGAAGCAAATGTTTATATGCTTCTAATACGTTTGTGAGTGCATGTGAAGAGGTAAAGGGTTTGCGTGCATGCTGTACAATCTATGTCTCCTTGAGCCCTGGAGAGCAGGGAATGCTGGGAGCCATTTAGGATTTATAGTATTTATGAAATAGATCAGACACGTTTCCAACTCCACTTGGTAATGCTTTCATACATGCTGCACAGTTACTTAGCATTCATCATTTTTATGTCTGGGGCCGCTGAGCCTGTGTGTTTGTATGATGTTTAAAACTCATACAGACATGATGCAGTAACTATTGTGTGGAATATCGCTGGCCAGACTACGTGTAGTCCTAAAAGACGACAAAGAAAAACAAGTTCGCCCAAGAGTCTACTGAGAATTAGTTACGCCAAGTATTAAAAACATATATGAAGCGGTGTGTGTTTTGTGTGCGAAAGAGAGAAGAAAAGGGAGAGAGAGTGCTGAAGGCATGTTTCTTGGCTGGAAGGACACAGGAGGCTTGCTTGTCTGTGGAGGAATTTAAGAGGAGAGTTTGAAATAATGCTCGGGCAGGCAACGGCCTCCCCGGTGGGAGACGCTTCAGACTGGATTCCTACAGAGACGGATACCAGAGCCAAGTTCTTTCACAGAGCAAAAACAAATGGGCAGAGCTTTGAAATATGGAGACGTGAGATAACTACAAGCTTGCGATCACACGCAGCGCCCTCCCCGAGGAACCATCCAACCCCTGGCTGACTAAGGGAGGAGCTCTTGATTAAATTAGAGTGAGGGGCCGACGTGGGATAACCAGAGACAGGGGCCCCAGCTAAGAGCTGGCATCTGCGCGCCCCTAGCTCACAACTTCTAATTCATAGTCCTTATCAATTACATCTCGCAAATGTACGAGAGTCAAAGTTAAATGAGGGAGGCTGAAAGTCAGAAGAAAACAAATGTGCTTTGAGAGGACTGAAATCCAATGCACCATTAAATGTCATGAGCAGAGCTTGTGGGGGGGGGGGGGGGGGTAATGTAAAGCATGCCTGCTTTGGGGAGGTGAAGATGGTGTCAAGATTCTCATGGCGCGTCTCATCTCGACAGAAGATCCTGCCTCAACTAGTCCTGCCAAACCTACACTGCTCACACTATCACACAAACACGCATGCATGCATACAGTTCTGTCGAATTTCATGTGTGGCATATATTCACATAGTGTTTATGAAAATAAACCTGTTAAAAACCTGAAAGTTTTAGGATTTGACATTTATTACGTAAAATTAGCAAGAAATTCAGCATTTTTACAGACAAAAATGAAAGAAATGTGATCATGTTATACTTTTGTACAGACGGTCAGTTGCTCTTGCTTCCATTGAAGCTAAAGATGCTCTTACAATGGATCCTCTCAAATGATCCTGGAGAACATGAACATCAGGTTTTACACAAACTTGTGTGCGATTAAAGGGATAGTTCACCCAGAAATTAATTACTAGGGTTGGGAATCGTTTAGAGATGTTCCGATACCCTTTTTCTCTTCCCGATACCGATTCCGATACCTGGGCTCAGGGTATCGGCCGATACCGAGTACTGATCCGATACCTGGGTGTATATCTGTATATACAGCTGTATATACTACTAGCCCTGTGTAAATTGCTAGAATTCTTTTTATGGTGTGCTTCAGACAGATCCCTCAATAAAACATGAACAAATACATGGTGAACTACTGTATTTATTACAGTATTTTTATTATCTAACATGAATTTGACAGTATTATTTATTTTCATATGCAAAAAAGAACTTCAAATGCAGCCAAAAATCTAACACCCCAAACTAAAAAAGGTATTTAAGTTTTACAATATAACTGTATAAAAAAACTGCAACAAATAAGTCTAGGAATATAAAAAAAGATCTATTAATCAGATAATCTCTTTACAACAAAACAAGTAAAAAACAAGCAACCATCTAGGCATAATTATTATTATTATAGAGACGTATTATTATTACTGTAGGCTACAACAGTAGCTTTATATATTGTCAATTTACTCATGTAAACCAAACATTTATTTTAATGGGCTGCCATGAAGATCTTTGAGTGTCTGTGTTTATGATATGACAGTATTCTCAAATGAAACGGTAAATTCTCATGAAGTGACGGTTTATGCGTTCGTGTCCTCATGACACACAGCAGAGACTACAAAACAGCGAGCTCTCGCGCATCTGTGCCAGTCACCCACAGAGATGTAGATTTTGCGGGAGTAATATTTAAATAGTATTTTGCAGTTTAATATTCACAGACACTAGTATATATTCGGCTACTGTCTGGAGCCCTGCGCTTTGACTTACACGGAAGCGACTGAACGCAGCTGCCGGTACTGAATATACTTGAGAGTCTGTAACTACCGGTACTACAGAGACATACTGCTAACCACTGATCTATAATATAGAAGCGGCTTCACTGTCTTTTGGCAGTTTAGAATGTGATGAGTGATCCAGTCATATATAGATCAGGGCTGCTAACGCGTTTTCATTTCTTCTTCGCTGCTCTAAACAGGGGTTGCTTGTGGCAACACAGCACAACTTCCTGTGTTTTCAATGCATTTTGAGCAGCGAAGAAGAACCGTGCAGCGGTTAGGCAAAGCTTGCGGTCATAACTAGGTCTTTTTTAAGAAAATGGTATCGGATCGGTATATGGGTTCATGTACTCGCCGATGCCAGAATTTGTTGTGGTATCGGAGATATTTCCGATACTAGTATCGGAATCGGAACAACTCTAGAATCGTTAGAAATTTTCCGGTTCCGGTTCCATTAAAATAGTGGTAAGGAGAAATGCACAATACTCAACTATTCAATGCTCAATACTGTTTATTACTTACTGTCAACTTAATTTAAAAGTTGGCAATGTCAACATATATTATATATAATTCAACATATATTACCATATACAAATTTTCAGGTTCCAATTCCGGTTAAAATTGACTATTATTATGTTTTTTACTATTTTACCTTCAATGAATGTAGTGTTGATGGAAGGTAATAAGTAATGTTGAGTAATGCTAGTCCATCAATCAGCACGTGCTTCAAAGTTGATGTTTTTTACACAATCAATAACATTTCGCTTTTCAAGCAGGAATAAGCTGGGAGGCCAAATAGTCCCTTGAGGGCTGAGACACTTGTTCATTTCCCTAAATTAATGAACTATAAACTATTACACTTATAACCATGTATACACACTCTCAATAAAGCCCCTATTTTACTAATAACAATGCAGTCAGGAGATGGTATGATGCAATGAGTGGTTCCACATTTTTAAACATTTAAAATGCATTAAAATAAATATTTTCTATTACTTTATCACTCTTAAAATGACCTGTACACTAAATAATCTAACCCTCATATTTACATAACAATAGCAGTCTATTTATTTAGTTGACCAAGTTGAATACTGAGTAGTGTAATTATTAATAAAAAATTTAGTTGTAATATATTTAAAGTAGAAAATGTAATAAATATCTTTATGGAACACGATCTTTACTTAATATTCTAATTATTTCTGGCATAGAAGAAAAATCAATAATTTTTACCCATACAATGTATTGTTGGCAATTGCTACAAATATTCCCTGCTACTTATGACTGGTTTTGTACTCCAGGGTCACATATTATAACAAATTACAACCACCCCAAACTTTTAAACGGTAGTATATGCAGAAACCTTCACAAATCTCACACACAGTTTCTTTTTCTGTCTTTCCTTCTCGTTCCGTTCCGTCTCTGTATATGAAAAGAGGGAAGCAGTAGAGAACAGGGAGGAGGCCCTTCACTAATGGGGCCCGTGGTTCACCCGTACACACACGCACAGGCATTATGGTAGGTCACATTACACGCCCCTTCCCGTGCTCCAACACTGACTAACTTAGGGTAAACACGCACACTAGCAGTACAGCTGGCACAAAACCACACACTACAGAGCCCTTTGAATTTAGTACAGGAAAGTTCACAACACTGTGTTTAAACATGTATACAACAAATGTAAGTGTGTGTACTCACTAGCTGCAGTAACATTGGCCGGCACGCTAGCACAGGACCCAACGCTGATGGTGGCCACACACTGGTATCTGCCCACGGTGAGGTTAGTAAGGGAGGGGATGTGGAGCGAACCGGGCCGCACCAGCACTCCCAGCTCTTCATCGCCCCCAGTCGGCAGCTCTCTGCCGTTCAGACGCCAGCTGATGTTGACATGGTCGGGCAGGGCGCTGCAGCGCAGGGTCACGCTGCCCCCAAGTTTCTGTACCACAGAGAGAGGCTCCTCGGTGAAAATTGGGATGTCATCTAGGAGAAAAAGTGGGACATAATAATAGTGAATACATTTATCAGTTATCCAAAACAAATGGCTATAAAAGGTGCTGGATCTGAACGCAGCTTGTTCTAACTCAAATGAAGCCAACTTTACGATGTTTTGGTGGGAATAGGTCTTGTAACGGATGGAGGAGAACCAAGACGTCAGAAACCTACCTCTAACACCTGCACTATCCTGCAGGCAGCACAGCAGCGCACCCAGGGCACACAGCACTCGAATCTTCCGCTTTCTTTCCCAGGGTATCCAGTCCAATATCCCAGACATCTTCCATACACTACCCCTGTGAGAGAGAGCGGGAAAGAGAGAGGTGTTATCAGATGAAAACGTACTTAATGTGACATTACATTGCACATGTGGTGAGTATATTAATGAACTAACACACACACAACCTGAGTCGCAGTTGCCAAAAACAAGAAAAGAGATATAAATATATATAACAGAAAACAGTTATTTAAAATTGTAATAATATTACACAATAGTTTCACTATATTTTCGATCAAATAAAAGCCTTGATCAGTGTTAATAAGACTTCTTATTAATGACCCTACAACTAGCTTTTCTATCTCATGGTCCATTTTACCGGCGCAGAAAAGGGTGTTCTGCTACTCGTGAAACAATCTTTCCTTACAAGTTCACAGAGCACATGCTGAAACACACATCCCGCTTGAACCCTCATCCAGCGGGCTGAACTGTTAAGACGGGTGCCCGGATAAGAAGAGGGGGAAATCTGAGCCCCCTCACTCAGGTGTAACCGATACAGGCGGGTTCAAAAGAAAAAGACCTGCACACAAAGGACAATGGGGTGGGGGTGATATCATTTGTATTTTCTGGAAATACTGAGTAGTGTAATGTGATCCTTACAGAGACGCAAACCGACGGAGAAAGAGCAAGCAGGAGAAAAAGAGTAATGGTTACTGTATTAACAGTTAATGCAGGAAAGGGAGCGTTTCTCTCCCTCGACTCTTACTGCCAAGTTTCCCGAATTCTTTCCTGTCAGGTTAAACTAACAACTTCCCGTCAGGAGGAGGAGGGTGGTCCATTGCTCCTAGACTGCAAATCTCTCGCTCTCACACACACAAACACACGCAACTCTACTCCCATCAATTGTAAGTAATGATTAATGAAGCCTCACAGAAAGATTGAGAGCTCAAACATGGGAGGGAACCACACGACACAACTTGAGAAAAAACCCTGCAAAAATAAATGAAGTCTGCGTCTTGGGATCTGGAGTTGTTTTTCTGGAGCTGGTAGGTACATAGCCATTAGCTATTAGCCAAACTCTGCTGACGGAATAGAATGTGTGCCATTTACAGACTCTGGGGTTGGCCCTAAACAAATGTTTTTCCCATTTCCAACACCAGAAATAAACAAGTTATGCTGTCTGCATAATGCTGCAGAGAGATGTTATTTAGTCTGACTGATTTGGAAATGTTGGACTCATCATTTTAATTACCATATGTGTTAAAATGCTGATGGACTCTGCTGTCTGCCACAACATTACTTTGTTTGTTACTTGTCTCTGAAGTGGAAACGACATGGCGCTAAATCCTGGCACATCGGGGAACCTCACTATAGATAAGATCATACTGACCTTAGCAAATACGACAAGCAACTAGTTTTCTCCATGCTTAGTTAAAGCTCTGTAGGTCATCAGCTTTAATCAGGTCAATGATTGGCTCATGTCACTGCTCTTTTTAATATTACTGCTAAAATGAATGATTTACCACCATGTCCGATACTGATTGCAACTACAAAGAACAGTAATACTACAACTGGTGACACTGCTGTTAATACTACAACTAAATCCATTACTATTGTAGGTGTAGATGATGGTTTCAGTTGTGTTTTGACCACAGCCAGTGACGGTGAGGGGTGGAAGTACAGTCAGGTGCAGTTGTGTACATGGGTGTCAATCATTCAACCAATTAAACATTGAAAATGTGTTTCCTACAATCTCCAATGGACAAAAACCTGGCAAAACACTAAATTAAATAAATAAGTTAAAATAAATAAATAAATAAAAAATATAGAAAATGCATATATAAATGAATAAAAGTAAATAATAAAATAAATCTCATCCAAGTTAGCTGGTTATATTACTTTGCCATGACCACATATTTAAATCAATTGTCAGGTGCTGTTAAGCACTCCAGTATCAATCATTCAGCCTGTGAAACATTAAAAATGCATTTCAACAAATTTTCAGTGAACAAAAACTGTTGCAAAACATTGGTAGAATTCAATAAATACTTTACTTCTTCTAGACGGTTTGAGAACATAGTTCAGATTTGTAATTTGCCCTGCAAATATTTTATCTAAAAATATTTCGCCTAAATAAATAAACATATTTTATATTTGTATGTAATATTTTAAATATTAAGTTTTCTTAAATAATTAAGAATTAGCTGATTACTATGAACATAATTCCCCTAGTTTCCAACGAAATCCCATATGTTAACCAGCTAGCTAACTTTTACCTTGACCAATTACTCAGATCAGCAGTTTGTAAAAACAAACACCATCAATAGATCACAAACTACCAAATCTTTATGTTTGTGAGGCATAAAAACATACATATAGGGTAGAACTGATTTGATTAGGCAAATGACAGCTCTGTTAACAAACCTGAAACCATTATTATTGATGAGTCTCATCAATCCCACTGGATTGGGAAGATCAGGCTACAGGTTTGTATCCAATAAACTACAGCATCTAGTCAGACTATCAAGCTCTTTGGAGCCAATAAAGCTGTGCTGTCAACAGGAACAGGACAGCTGCCCTAAAGGTTTGGAAAAGGCAGCAATAGCGTCTCCTTGGCTGTCAAGCCACCTGTCTCAGGCGTCAGAAGTTGTCCCCTTGAACACACACGCTTCACTCAGACACATATGTGCAATCCAGCTCATGTCATCACCTCTAAGACAAACACTTCACATCCATATCAAGTCACAACTGTAACGTGAAATAATTCATAGCAATGCCATTTTTCCCTTCTTGCACAAGCAGGGGGAGTCAAATGATACAGCAAGTGAAAAAAGTGCTGTGGTGTAAGTTTGTGACCCCTTTAGAGAGCAGAGATTGTATTGATTTGAGTATCTGGATAAGGGCTGCACAAAGGCATGTGCGTTTAGACTCTGTTTATAGGAGAAACGGAGTAAGAAAGCGAGACAAAGCATAATACTGAAGTGACTTCATAATGCCTCTTTGTCACTAAATGGAGTCCTTTCTTCTAGGGCCACTCTGGTCACTATTGTCCTCCAGCCTGTGTGAAATTCATTTTGACAACCCTACTAATTGGATAAAACCGCTCTCGGCGGGCCTCCCTCGTACCGTTCACATTCCATCTGCTTTCCGCACAGAGAGAGGAGAAGAGTAACGAGGAGGCAAGGGGAGGAGGTGGAGTTTAGCTTCTTCTGAATATTTATCACCCCTCTCCCTTCACCTTTTTATGTCCTCCAGACCCCCCCGACCCATCCTCGATTCTCCAAACATCACAATACCCCCCCCTTTAGATAAACACATGCGGTGTCAAGTGTGAGGAGTGCTGGGTTCAACTACCCGCGTGGGCCCATGGCCCACAATGCCACAGTGCATATCTGCCATGCGGGAGGCCCGTTGCTCCGGGCGACGGTAACAGGCAGAACGCACCTTAATAGAGTGGAGAGTCATTGTAAAGCAGTGAGCCGGCGCACGGACAATAACCCTACGGCCTTCAGTGAAAGGAGAGACGTTTCTCAGAAGGGCCAGAGGAAGAGCTGATGGGGGCAGCTCAATGGACAAGTGAGGGATGCTGTTTTGGGCTGGGGGAGTGGGAGAGCCAAAAGTGGTTAGTGGATGTGGGGGTGGACGAAGGGGGGGGGGGGGTCTAAGCTTTAGGGATCCAAATTAGAGAGTGGATGTCAACTGGTGATTGACCGAAGAGGGTGGAGGTTGAGATGGTGGTGGTTGAAGTTTGCTGGCCATTTGGCCGAAGAAGTAAAAAATGGAGAAAGTACAGTTCAGAAGAGGAGTTTTACTGAAATGTTGGCCTCCTTATAGATTAACAACGCTTTAATGTTCTGTAAACAGAATATCTCAATATTTATGCTCTGTAATGGCTGAAAATATATGTTTCTGCAATCAGAGGAAGCACCATTTTGACCAAACATCCATGGATCAAAGTACAAAAGCTTTTTATTTTTTTTATGTTTCTGAACAAAGTCAAATAAACTCACCAAGGCTGCATTTATTTGATCGAAACACAATTACAATTTAAAATAACTGTTTTCTACTTAATTATATTTTAAAATTTAATTATTTCTGTGATGATGAATCTGAATTTTCAACAGACATGACTCCGTTTTTCAGTGTCACATGATCCTTCAGAAATGTGTTAATCTAAAAATACATCAAAAATAGTAATATTTAACTAGTTTTTTTTTTGAAAAAGCATAGTAAACAAATGCAGTACAGTATCTTCAGTGAACATTAAACATAAACGAATAATTGACTTTAAAACTGATTTACTGAAACATTTGAACTTATTCACAAATCAAACTTCAAAAACGACCTGAAGTTTAAATCAGTGGCACAACTACAAACCATGTAGTAAGACACAGGAAATTTTTGAAACTAATTTAACAACATGGTTCAAATAAAAAGGAAATGATTGTACTATTTTAAAAAAATGCTTCATTGTATCCCCAGCAAAATCATCATGAATATTTAATATGTCACCCAGCCTAAACTCTGGGCATAGTTCACCTGCTGCTACATCCATGACTTCACCTTCAGGGCTCTTCACCCTCACTTAATCCTCTGGAACGTTCTCGAGGATCTCAGAACAGATTAGCAGGTGTAAGCGAAGCAGGATCTTTTCCAGGTCTGCCTAGACTCCCACAATTCACCGCAAAGACATCAGTCGTTCCCATGCCGGAAAATTAAACATCAAAAGCACCACTAACAAGGCCAATACCCCCACCATCACTGTACTCTTCAGTCTATTAATGAGCAACATCCACCCCTGCCCAAAAAATACAATAATGAGACCCACTCAATGGATTAACGAGCAAAAGATTGAGCCAAGTCCAGGGGCTCTGATCAATTAAGCACCCCGATATTTGCATAATTCATATAACAAGGCAGCATTAACTAGCACACGCTAATTATTGAGTTACTTTAAGTAGGATGGTCACATGACTGCATACCTCCATTTGGCCAGACGATGGGAACTGTCAGTTAGGATTAGACTGACTCTCTTTTTGTGCTGCTCCCCACCAAGGCAGGTATTATAAGAGGTTCAGTTCACCAAAAATCCATTACAAAACTGCCTTGGTGATGCTTATTAGGAAAATATTGTCAATCGGTAAATGGGTTCAATGAGCTTAGATCACTTCACACACATCTTACAAAGAGAAAATGAGCCATTGGCCCAAAAACTGTTACTTTTAACAAGATGTGAGGTGTGTTGGTCTTGAACGTTCTCATTTGCATTCTAGACTCAAGACCTGTTCTAATTCAAATAAATAATCACTCTTTAGAATCAACTGCTTGAACGCGGTTTAAACAACAACATAATAAAAAAATCTAACAGAATTAAACACTTCTCAAATCATGATGGAGAGGACAAATGTTTCAAACTCTCAAATGCATGCAGCCATTGTGAAGTTCATTACAAAATAAAGAATAGAAATGAATACCGAACATATTTTCTTGTAAAACCACACAGATCTTCTAACTGTGCAGACGAGCGGAGAGAGGGAAGGACAGAGGGGCCCCTGCTGCTCTGGCAGCTTTTCCATCATAGTGTATTGAACCAATTATAAATCTAAAGCAATTTCTCCACATTATTCAACAGGAACTCAGTGAGCTTCGACTGCCTGGGTGCTCGCCAGCAAGAGTCCAGTTCCAAAAACCGGAAAGAAACAAAACAGAAAAGGGTGGGGAATAAAAATATATAATAAAAATAAAACATCATAAAACTGTTTATAACGCACTCACAAAAAAATGCACTGTTGCCTGAGTGAATGGCTGTAAACAGCACTGATACAAAACAGTCCAAAAGGAAACAAAATAGGATATTTAAAACTGTCTCAAGCGTCTTTTAAAAACAGGCTTAGTATGATGAATGTCAATGGTCTCTCAGAGCCAAAGGTCTGGCTTTGGCAGAGGAAGCCCTTGTCAACTGTAAACACCTGCAACATCCATGACCATGACCACACAGTCTGCAGACACATCAAATGCAACACCAACCACATGATAAACAAACCTAAACTGCAAAACAATACAGTAGCCTTTGGCTTTTGAACATACCACAGTGTCCAAAAGCAATAAAGACTACCTACCATCCTACCTATTTCCTAATTAAACAAAACTGCAAGATCACCATCGTTTCAACATTTGGGGTGAGTATGATGTCTGGTTTTGAAAGAAATAAATACTTTTATTTAGCAATAACAAATTAAATTGGTCAACGGTGACAGTGGAGACATTTCTAAATCGTAAAAAGGTATTTCATGTATTTCATATAAATGCTGTTTTTTTAACTTTCCATTCAAAAATTATCTAAAGAGTTTCCACAAAAATATTAATCAGCATAGCTGAGTTTGATGGAAATTTGTAATTATTTATAAAATTCCAATTATCAGAACATGAAAGCGGCATAAAATCTATCCTGGACAGACAATGAAGGCAGCTGATGGAGAATGGGTTTGCAGAACAGTTTCAGAGCATGTGTGTGACTCTGACAGTGAGCTATAGGTCTCTAAAGACGAGTAATCGAGAGAGTGTGAATGGTCTTGTGAGAATGTCTCCATTACTCTGTGTCTTGTCAAACGATCCTTAATCTTTGTACAAATATCAGTTTTACACACTGAGATGTTTGTCTGCAAACAGTCGCTGCTTACTTACCAGGGTCTGGAGTTTATCAATGATCTCACTGCCTTGCAATAGACACACTGACACAAATAGCAGCGTGCTGCCCTGATGTCAGAGACAGCTCGGGTCAAACATGCGCTTGACATAATACAGTCTTCACAACGACTGGTGAAGTGACAAGGTAACACGTTACTGAGTATTTCACAAGTTTTAGAGTAAATGCACACATTGCTCTTAAAGGAGCAGTTCGTTCAAAAAAACACTCACCCTCTTCATCAAAACTGATTTGGAGAAATTTTGCAATGCATCACTAGATCAACAATGGATCCCCTGCAGTGAATTTAGTGCTGTCAGAATGAGAGTTCAAAAAAAGTGATAGAAAATAAGTAATTCACACAAATTCAGTCCATAGAGTTATGTCTTGTGAAGCAAAAAGCTGTATGATTGTAATAAATGTATCGTTAAGTGTTTTAATTTAGAACCTCTATCCATATTAATTTCCCCGGTGAAAATTTGTCTTGACTGAATCAGGAGAGAAATATGCACAGATCAAGCACCATTTACAAGTAAAAACTGTTCTAAACAAATATGTAGTTGGATCTTGATGTGAGAGGACAACATGGAAAGCATTTTTATTGGTCATATGGACTGTATTGTATGGAATTTATTAGATATTTTGGGCATTAATAGCTTTAATGTTTCTTACAAACATTACGCTTTTCACTTAACAAGTCTTCAACAGATGGATTGGAGTTGTGTGGATTACTTGTGGATTATTGTGATATTTTTTCAACTGTATTTGTATTTGTAATGTATTTCTTTCATTCTGACGGCACCCATTCACTGCAGAGGGCCCACTCGTGATCAAGCAATTCAAATCTAAATTTCTCCAAAATCTGTTCCAATAAAGTAACAAACTCATTCTGGATGGGCTTAGGTGCGAAAACTTTCAGCTAATTTTCATATTTGGGTTAACTATCCCTTTAAAAATAAGGGTTTTCCAGGAAAACAAGAGGAACCAAACATGAGAAAGTGAGAAAGTCAACCAGCCACCTGGACATCCAGGTGTCATCATGTGCCTAATGAAATGGAGAAAGCGCTGAAACTAAATTACTTCGACCAGGTGCGGCTCCAACAGCAACTTTATACTTTAGAGACGATTATTCTTCACTGCGGGCTAAAAATTGCCTCTTGACAGCTGCCTTACTTTTGAGCTTTGGATAATTCAGAGCACGTTTGGAAACAGCAGACCGACACGCAGTGCATTCCACTATGAGAAGATAATCCTGATTGGAGAGCATCTTTTACCCGCACGCACACATAAACCCGCAGATTGTTGCCTCCAGGCTGTTATGACTGCATGAACATACCCGCTGAAACAGACATGAAAGCCAGCCTGGAGGAGTTTTTTATTACACAGACTTCTTTTGCAAATTAACAAAAAAGTTACACCCTTTAAGAAAACAATAAGCTGGTCCAAAAACCTCTGCGGCAACAAAAACCCTCCACATCCAACAAGACTAATCAACTCTCATTTGGTCTCACACACTAGAAATTCAGAGTTCATAATGCTGACGCCTACAACCTCGTCACCTATTTTTCTATGAAAACAAGAGCGTTTAAAGACATATGCCTTTTTCAACCTTTCCAAATCCCCAGACGGGCCTCTCTGGCTCAGCTATGGGATACCTGTTACACTGAAAGAATGCGGAGCAGTGAGGGCATGTCATCTGAAATCTGTGCATCCATCTGTGCATAGCTAATAGGCCTTCCCAGCATTATAACCAAATAAGGTCAGAGCACTATGAAAGCCAACAAGATAATCAGACTGGAATCAATTATGGAACAACTTTGATCCACCCGACCACCAATCATCTTGAGCAGAAACCAGCTACCACAGTTTTTCCTCAGATTGAATTCTTGGCCTTCGAGAAGGGCGATCTGGCTCGCGAGAATCTATCAACTAGTCTGAAACAAACGCAAAGTCAGCCAGCATTCCTCTCAGTTGGCCTGTTTTCTTTCTTTTTTTAAAAAAAAAAAACAATGCAGCACCTGGATGCTAACATTTTGGGTCCCTAATAAACTACATTAGCAGCTTTGTAACAGTATTGTCCTGTTATAACTCTATAATAAGCATGCGGAAACGCTTTTTTTTTTTTTTTTGAAAATAAAATGTAACAAAATCAAATCTTTAGTAGTTCATCAGTTAGGTTTGGTTTTGTTTCAACAATAAAGGAAGGCTTTCAGAGCAAATTACATCTTAAAGATCAATAGTATAATTTTCATGACGTATATCGATATTTTTCTTATAATAACTAAATGATTAGATTACAACAATAAAACAATATGCATTATAAATATTTTGCTTATTATTATTATTATTATTGTTGTTATATTCATTCATTGCCATGTATTTATTGTCCATCATATTATGTTGTTTTGCAATCTAAATACACATGTATTTTTTCCTAACAGTTAGCTATGTCTTACTGACAAAAATAACTGATTAAGAAGAAAATGTGTTAGTAGTATCTATAAAAACTTCTATTTTGGACCCAATGAAGTGAAAATAGATAAAAATCAAGCAAATATGTTTTTATAACTGCTACAACACTTCTTGGTAATTGTTTACAAACAAACAGCTTTAGTATATTGGGCACAATTACCTAATGACCAACAACAATCAACATCTGACCAATATGTTTTATCAACATAAAAAAATAAAAAGTAAAAAAAAAATGTAATAAAATGACAAAATATATAAACACACGATTAATTTAAGTGTAAAATTGTGTGGAGCACAGTAATGTCAACTTACTACAGCTGAATGAGGCCTGTAAAACTACGCAAAAGTTTGCATGTTTTCTCCTTACAAATTTCATGACACATTTGTTGACAATATGACACTGCTACGTTGATACAAACATTATAAATCTCATAAATGCAGACGTATTGTAATTTTCGCCTATGATTAGCATTAGTGGACAAATGAGCATCACAGCAGCAGCCAAAGCGCCTTTAGCCGTGTTTTTTTTTTTGAAATACCGTCACAAATACGACAACTAAATAACTTTTGAAGAAGAAGAAAAAAACGTAAACTCGAAGAGTCGGGAATCTATTACAGCAATCTGATAACAGAACGTCGAAACAAAATAGCTAACCTTAGTTAGCTAACACCCGCATCTTTTCACACTAAAAAAAATAAAAAGGGTATCTTTCTGAGATTAACAACACGCGATCATTTCTACAGGGGGAGTATTTGCATAAGTGTAAAAATGTAACGTTAGGAAATAAAAGTGAAGGGAACTGGCGTAAGCTATTAGAATAGCATGGTGGGGTTCCTAAAAACAAGAGATGTTTTGGGGGGAGGAGAGAGACTTACCAAAAACGTGCAGTAGTTTGGAGTTGAATCCACTAGTTTTTAGTTGGCCGAATTTTTCCAATGTTTCTCGCGGTTTATTCCAAGAAAACTGCAATTCCTCTCCTTCTTTTACCCGCAAACCGCCACTGCTTCAGTAATTCACTACTGATGCAGCAACACCGACATTTTCTTCGGCTCCCCAAGTTCTTGAACTGAAAGGACGTTTTTGGATGACTGAGTCCTGGAACAATTCTCCCTTTTGCGAGGAACTTCTCGGGTCCTCCCACTTCTCAAGAAAGAGGAGGGATCTGAACAATAAAGATTCCTTCCCAAATCTCAGTGCAGTTCACGCATGTCTCGTCTAAAGAAATAGGCTTTATAGCTTGAGTGAAACGTTCGTGAAGAGAACTTTGCGTTTTCTTCGCGCGAAAGCTAAACGTTCGCAAAGTTACGTGCGCTGGATAAGGAGCCCCTCCCCCTCCCGCTCTGTTCTCCCTGATTTGGAATGCGCTCGTCCCCGCAGGGCTTGCATTGACCCCCGTCTATTGAAGTGACAGTCCCTCAGGCGCAGCTGTGCCGTGTTGTGCGGGAAAACCTCACCGTGAGGACCCCTGCATGTGTCTCTCATAGCCACCGGGTTCATTCATAACCGACCATTCTGGCAAACATCATACCATTACAGACACGGTCAGTGATGAAAGGCACTACAAGACCTCCCACCTGAACCGTTATTTCAGCATGGAATACTGGCAAAGTTTTTTATTAGGCCTATGAATTTCTTAAAAACAAACAAACAATTTGACTATATGACTAAAATGACTACTATTTTCATGACTACTTTTTTAATCTCAATAGTTCATTATATTCAATAGTAAACTTTAAAAGTTACTAGTAACTATTCCAATAGTACTTCTTACTATACTAATGCTACTTCCTATTGGTTTCCTGAACTACTTCCTATGTTTCCTATTCTACTAATACCACTTTTCATTAGTTTCCTTTACTATTTCCTCCTACTGTACTGTATGAAATGTAAGACACCAGGAAAAAATTATAATAATTGTGTATATATATATATACACACACACACACACACACATATATGTGTGTATATATATGTGTGTGTGTGTGTGTGTGTGTGTGTGTATGTAGCCTCTATATATAAAACTTCCTAGAACACTATATATATATATATACACACACACTTTTTTTTCAGTAGACTTGAATTCATTAGAAACTACTGGAATAAGTATCCAATGCATACTTTTTTTTTTTTTTAAATAAAAGTGATTGTTGGAGTTCAGTTTACAAGAAGATAATATTTTATTTTATTTCAGTTTTTCCACTTATTCACTGTGTTACTTTAGTTTTTTGTGAAACTGTTAGCAATTTCTGTGAGAAAATAGTTTCTAAGTGAATCCATCTTTTTTAGTGTAGTTTAGCCAAAAAAGACTGCTGAATGACTAGTAATTCTAATATACACTAGCAAAATAAAAATAGATACTAGTAAGTTAAAAATACTAAATACCTTGTGTTTGCGTGTCACCTGTTGCTCCCCAGGTGAAAGTAAACGTCTCTGGGTCTGTTATATGGCGATGTGTGTGGTTGGTCTTGCCTGGTTTTTGCATGCCATGTCAGAGCCACATGTTTTTCTTTTTGGTTTGCTTGGCATGAGAGCTGATGTTATAGCAGAGGATGAATTAGACTTCCATGCATATTAGCAGTGCAGGCTCTCTGCCCATGTGGACACAGCTGCAGTTGACACACCAACAATCAGACCCTCTCCAATTTGCACACACACTCTGCTGGCATGCACACATGCTGTAATTGCTCCAGTAATTAGAGAAACCTCAATACCGCTCATTGTTCTAATCATGTCATCAGTCTTAGTATTCAGGTGGGTCTAAGCTATTACCACTAATAAAAAAAAAAAGAAATATATTATAAAGGACCTAGCTGTAACATACTTTACCATTACAGCCAGGAAATCTTAAAATATGAGTATTTGGGTACAAATTAAATCGTAAAAACAAAAACATTAAAAACTTATGTTTAATGTACAGTTATGAGACGATGGATTTTGGACCAATGAGATGCAATGGTGGGTGGGGCAACACAGTGTGACTGCAGAAACTGAAATCAAATTGTTCAGTATAGCAATAGTAACTCCTAGATCATGGGTTTTATTTAAAGTGAATGTACAGTCTGATAAAAAAAAAAAAAAAAAATATATATATATATATATATATATATATATATATATATATATATATATATATATATATATATATATATATATATAAAACTCAAGTATCTGGATGAAATATATATATGAAATTTAAATGAACCTGCTGACTAAAGATAGATAGATAGATAGATAGATAGATAGATAGATAGATAGATAGATAGATAGATAGATAGATAGATAGATAGATAGATAGATAGATTTTATTTTGGTCGCGAAACTAGGTATTCGAATTCGAATACGAATAGCAATCAAAAGCTCAAATTATGAAGTATCATTACTGTATTACTGAATTTGGTGTGCAGTGATGACAAGTTTGACTTGTTGCCCTGTTCTTCTATAATTAGATTGGTCACAGGTAACTTTTAATAGGAGATATCTGATGTCATATGTAGCCTGTGATAATGTATAATTAGTTTGCTGTTTTTACCCAAATAATTCCACAACTGAGAGGCAGCAATGATAAGGAATGTCTGTGGCTTGTCTTTTGTGGTTTTTGTGAAGTTTATAGGTGATGTACACGATTTGGCTCTCTGACGAAAGAGTTACGGATGTTTGGAAGTGTGTATGTTATGCTGCAATTTATGGTTCACGTTTGGCATGTGCAGCTTCATTTGGCACCGTCGCAGTGCAAATGAATGTGGGTGCATCTGCGGTCTGAGGTTGCATGTGTAAAGGATTACAGAATTTGTATATTTGCTGCTGTATACACAAATCCTAGTTATTTATTAGAAAAATGTAATGTATTTATAATTTTTTCTATATTACCTATATAAATTATATTAGTACATGGCTTATTTTTGAAGAAATAAAAACAAACACCCCTATCCCAAATGGATCTTGCCCCTATTTTGATAGCTCCACCCCACACATACATACGCAACCCAGGCAGCTATTAGATCTGTGAAACAAAGCAAAATTAATGTTACACCATATCTACACCGGTTGCAAGTGCTGTGGTGTGACAAAATACTAAAGAACTCATCATAATCAGTGATGATGTCTACACCATAGAGATATGCGTGTACATATATATACTTCTTGCCTAAAGCCTTCTTTTGTTCTGCAGACATTTTCCTCTTGTCTTTTTATCCGCCATCTCTATCTTTCTGTTGTTTGGCTAATGTCCGTCCTGTGCACTGAGCGCTCTCTTCTCCATATTATGAGTAGACACGCCCCTTACTGCTGATTGGCTACAATTTGGTTTGTTATTCCACCCGAATGAATTTTTAAGCATTTATTTTAAACCGCTTAAACCACCTTTAAGGCATTTTCACTTTAAAACATAATTTCTGGCCAAAATATGAGTCATAATCCAATAATGCTTCCTTCAGTGAAAAAGTTAATCCCCTGTAATCATCTCACACCAAAATCTACCAAACTGCTAGAACTGTTTTCACTTGTAAACAATGTTTGATCTGTGAATATTTCTCTACTGGTTCAGTCGAGACAGCTTGTTCTCTGGAGAAAGCAATATTATGGATAGAGGACTCGTATTTTAGCCGGAAATAACAGTTTGATGTAAAACATCTTGATGCATTTGTTTATTACACACAGCTTTTTGCTTCACAGTTGTATGCTTTTCTCGTGATGTTTTTATCAGCTGTTTGGACGGCACCCATTCACTGCAGAGGATTCACTGTGATGTAATGATATACATTTATCTGAATCTGTTCTAATGAAGAAACAAATGAATCTAAATCTTGGTTGGCCTCAAGATGTGGACATTTTCAGCAAATGTATTTTTATGGGGGTGCACCATTTCTTTACCTTGGCTGTAATATAGTTTTTATTTAAGACTTGTAAGAGGTCTCTCAGAGAGAGAGAGAGAGAGAGAGAGAGAGAGGTACAGGGAGGATTTAAGGCCCTCCTTGCCCTGTGCACTATAGGCTGAATTAGACACAGACAAAAGCCTTTGTGGCCCAGCCATGAAAGGGCCATTAACCATGCTGCTATTTCAGAGGCCAAGCCTGCAGGGTAGCTGCCTCCCAGAATGCCTCTGGCCCAGAATGCATTACTCCCAGCATGCATTGCTCTCTCTCACCAATACCTCCATCAACTTCACAGCTTCATAATAAAGCCCAACAGATTGATATGTAGATGATTGCAGTGATTATAGAGGATACGTTTAAAATAGAAGGGCTCTTGTAGCCTAAAGGCTTTTCACACTCGTTGCTTAAAGCACTGCTATTTAAGGCAGTTTTGTCTAATAAATGTGTGTGTGTGTGTGTGTGGATGTGTGTGTATGTGTGTAGTTGTGGAACAGTACTTGCAGTGAGGCAAGTCTGAAAGTGCTCAGTACTATTTAATTGTGTGTATTTGTGAAGAATGCATGTGTGTACACGTGTGCCTTTGGAGGATTGCTAAGAGTCTCAGGCTCTAACCTTATTACTTGACACGGGCGCCATGACAACGACCCCCAGGCACCGCATCTACCGCTGACCTTAGCAGCTGTGTCACTTCCTCAGTCTGACAAAACTAAGAATGAGTTGCTCAGTGCCTCACACTAGTACACTAAGTGCTTAAACAACACTGTTAACTTTATCTTTAGAATTTTATTTAATTATAAACAGTAAAAGAGTAAGAAAAGATACATTAGCTTGAGGTGGGTGGTTCTTTAACACAGAACTAAACCCAGCAGCTATTAGTAAATATAGCTGAAATATATTGTATTTGCGTTATTGCAACGTAGAAAGGTCATGCAAACAAACAAATTGTACAAATGTTCATGGATGCACACTACTAAAACACAATCCTCTCTGCGAAACATTTCACAAAGCCCCATTTCACGCTGATACATCATACACAGTACGGCCTGCGCAAAGCTCTGTGATCCTGTGCCCTGGCGTCTGTGATTCTTCATTTCCTGCTGTATTATTGCTGTTATTATTTTTTTGGATTGGAGAGTTTATGTGTGTGTGTGCACGATATGCTTTTATTGTTATTATTCCTTGTGTCGTCAAAACTGGGGCGTGTGTTTTCGTGGCGCGGTTGATTGGATCGCCTGTTAACTTACTCCAGATGCGGCTGACTGCAGTAATTGGACCTGGAGCCTTTCAAATCCCA